>NC_089780.1:15940165-15970165 GCF_040412425.1 Macrobrachium rosenbergii
TAACACAGTCCCACTTATCATTATTATTTAACAAAGATTAATAAGATATATAAATCTTTACTCCCAAAGTCTTTTTCTCCTCTTATTTCGCGTTACCATCCTCTGTTCTAATCTTGTGTATGCAGCTGCAAATCCTACACTTCTTTATAAAAGGAATACAAAGGACAGCATCGAATCAGGTGCGTAACAGATTAATGTAAATATTGGAATGACTGTAGATAAGGACAATACAGAATGTATATAGGGAGGACAACTGCAGGTAACACAGCGATACTGAGTAGCTGACCAGTGTGTGCGTGGTATGTTTGGATGAAGAAAAGGTTCCACAGTATTGGATGAGATGAATAATTATTCATTCGCATGAAGGGAAAGGATGAAAAAGAGGTAAATGAGTTACACATGAGTTGGAGGCGTTGACGTACGACATATTTAAGAATGTCCTTGAAAGTGAATATTGAGGTTGAAGAATTGGAGAATGGAAGGTGCTATGAATTGATGTATTATAAGCGGAACGCTACGTTATAATCATGAGAGTACGTGATGAGAATACGTGATTCTAAAGAATTATTGAAGAAGCATACAACATTATTTATATCTAAATATATATATATATATAATATATATATATATATGTGTGTGTGTGTGTGTGTGTGTATATATATATATATATATATATATATATATATATATATATATATATATATATATATATATATATTACTAAAAGGACCTCATTCAAACTGGATGGTATCTAATGGAGTATTTATTCAGAAAAAGTTACAAGCTTTCTTGGACAAACAGCCCACATTATCAAGTATCCATACAATGACCAGACGCGTAGTCCAGCTGTGTGTGTGTGTATATGTGTATATATATATATATATATATATATATATATATATATATATATATATATATATATATATATATATATATATACTGCTAGAAGTATTCACTTCTTCACAGCCCTCTATGCTGAATTGTAGAGAAACAGCGCAGAGAAGCAGGGAGAGTTTAAGGAGCGGCTCTCTGTAAATTAAGTTTTGACTATGAGATAAGTCAGGGTCACTGCTTTCCCTCACTAAGCCTCCACAAAGTACTTAAGTCGTTTTTCCCAAGACACTCGTTCTTCGGCTGATCCCTCTTCTTCCCACACAGGCTCTATGTTCCCTGGCTGGAACATGAAAATGCCCGAAGAAGGAATTAACAGGAATCGCCCTCCTCAGCCATGACACCTGAATTGCTTGGGGCTATGAAAGCCGGTGGGAAAGCTAGGCCTAATACGAGCTGACACCAGTGTTGGCAAGCAGAAGCAGACAGAGGACTGACCCAGAAACACGCTTTCGGCATGACCTTCGAGCTGTCGCTCGACTCTTTTGTCTGGTCGTTCACCTTGCCATCCAAGTGCTACCTGAAGCTCCATGTGTAGATGGTTCTTGTACAGAATAATTTAACTGAATATCTCTTGACGTTATTCCTTGAGCCTTCAGCATTCCCATGTAATAATTAGACTGTGCTTTGACTCCCCCAGTGATCGAGTTCCTTTCTCCATACATTACAGAAGGGGCGTGTGAAATGCTGTACAACATCTGTATCCTTCTTTGCTTCTACTTCCATCAATCAAGCCTTCAAGCTGATATTATTTATGTCTCATTATTAATTATGTGGCACTCTAGATATTTCATCTTGTATCATTTCACTTGAGAGGTGCCAAGAGCCCAGTGGTTAATGGCTCTTTGTAACTGATCTTCTGAGTTATGTAAATACATTCAATTAACGTAGACCTGGAATTTCTCTCCTGAGTCCTTCCATTTACTTGAATCATAATTCTCCTAGCATTTATTTCTTTCACGAAGTGTTGGTTCCCAGCTCTTAGATGTGTTAACTTCCAAGGTAAAAACTTGCAATCAAACCAACACTTGTAGCTATATATAATATATATATCTATATGTATAAAGTGAATTTTTTTTTATATTTGTTTGTCTACTATAGAAACCCAAACCACTTGACAGATTCGGACAAAATTTTGCATACGGCCTCTATGTCACCCCAGAAAGGTTTATAACTCAAAATCAAACCCCTACCCCGTGACAGACATACAAACACAGACAAAACAAATGAAATTTTCGTTTTTACGTCACCCTTTCCACCAGTTTTCTGGGCTTATTCTCATTTTTCACCTGACACTCCACCTTTTTTTTTCCCGGCGCTGTCAGACGTATGATTAACCTATACAATAAATCAAATCCCCTGGAACATCAAATTTTGACCAGAAGTTATGTGAAATTTTTTCATAATTTATGAGAATAATTATTAATATAATTGTTTATTACCTCAATAAAAATCAACACTGAAAACCTAAATCGGTTTAAATGTGATTTACAAACGTCTCCACGGAAAAAAGTAACAGACCAAATGCTTCAGTGACAGACATACTCCCTCATAAAGAAATATAGTGAGAATGTGTTCGAGATTTCCCACCGGGAAATAGAGCTGTAAAGAAACGGACGCCAGAAACAAATACAACAAAATTCTACAGTCGAGAAAAACGAGCGTTTTATTTACAGCGTGGAAATGATAATTCAGGAGATGAGGATTTCAGTCTGTGAAATAAAACAGGCGACATTTACTAAAGCCAAAGTGAAAACAGAAACTGGTACACGATGTAGCTGCGGATACCTGAATATTTACTGACACCTGAATATTTGCTGACGCCTGAATATTTACTGATACCTGAATATTTACTGATACCTGAATATTTACTGAAACCTGCATATTTACTGAAACATGAATATTTACTGAAACATGAATATATACTGAAACATGAATATTTACTGATACCTGAATATTTACTGAAAAATGAATACATACTGAAACATGAATATTTACTGATACCTGAATATTTACTGATACCTGAATATTTACTGAAAAATGAATATATACTGAAACATGAATATTTACTGATACCTGAATATTTACTGATACCTGAATATTTATTGAAACCTGAATATTTGCTGATACCTGAATATTTACTGAAACCCGAATATTTACTGATACCTGAATATTTACTAATACCTGAATATTTACTGAAACCCGAATATTTACTGAAACCCGAATATTTACTGAAACCTGAATATTTACTGATACCTGAATATTTACCGAAACCTAAATATTTACTGAAACCTGAATATTTACTGAAACCTGAATATTTACTGAAAATTTAATGTTTACTGATACCTGAATATTTACTGAAAACTTAATATTTACTGATGATACCTGAATATTTACTGATACCTAAATATTTACTGAAACCAGAATATTGAAACCTGAATATTTACTGAAACCTAAATATTTACTGAAACCTGAATATTTACTGAAAACTTAATATTTAATATGTTTCCTGTGACTTTATTTTTAGTGATAAGACTCTTATCATCACTTAAATAATAGACATTTTAAAAATATTTGGCCTCACGTTGACAGAAATCTTTAAACTGGAAATCATGTAGTTTTCGTTATTCACAATATGCTACAAGTCTGAAGCGAAAAGGATTAACAAAACCAAAGCCTGAAGCACTACTTTCTGTCCTCTGTGTTTTAACAGATGTTGCAAGAAGCTGCTGATTATTTTATGGAGAATTGCGTTTTAGAGTAACATACTATTCTATTCGGTATAAAATTATGAAGTTTTAGTGGGGAAAAGATAAGACAATTTTTTGGTGTGATTAATATTATAAACAAATGGAAAGTTAATCAAATGTGAATTTTTACGTAAACTAATAATCAACCAGTTCTTTAATCTTTATTTCCTTTATTTTTTAAATTACAAAATTCTCTTCCTTCTTTTGTGTTTAGTATTTTTTCTGATGATACAGGTCTATAGAATCTTTATATGTCTTTTTTAAACGCTACTGATTACCCCTTTTACTTCTGTACAAATGTAAGCTACTATGTGAAATCCCTCTTCAGTCTCGCCGAAGCTGACATAAAAAAAAGTTGGAAATTCAAACGTGCGGTACTAAGTAAAATCACTCTCCAGTCTCGCCAAAACTGACATAAACAGCTCAACATTTCCACGTGACACCAAAACAGACCTTAGAGGAGCTTCGCCTGACTATCAATCAAAATACACCCCGAGGTTACATATATCAAAATGGTGCGAGTATCAAGGAAGTCAAATTGCTCTCCCAGATGACGTTAACCTTGGGAGGAAGGTAATCATGTTCCCCACTTGTGTCGTCCCTGATTGTGCCGTTTATTAAGAGAAAATGCAGAGCATTTTTCAATGTTTGTTATGTATGGACACTGGTGGAAACGTTCCATTAGCGAGAGAAAAATTCGTACGAACTGAACGTTTGTCACAGTTAGCATGCAGACATAGAAGTTTGTTGCTCAGGATTGCCAGTTTCCAGAGCTATCGAATGTTTGCACGTGTACACAATTTACGTTTGACAAAAATGTAAATGTATTAATTTTGTTTAAAATTGTCATCTTGTTTTATACTCTGTTGATTCTGAATCATCTAAAATTTTACGAAAACTTATGAGTAATTCTTGAAGACGAAAACACTGAAATCTGAGACAGGAGAAAGCGATTATTCTTCTGACTTTTCAATGTTGTAATTCGACTTGATTATGGCAATGATGACGATAATTCGACTTCGTTCGATTCCACAGAACATGAAAATAATTATATATATTTTTAAGTTTATCTCTGCAATAATGCTTGTAAGGCCTCCATCACCTGTCTATCTATCTATCTGTCTATTTTCACAATACGAAAAAAGTTAACACAGAAAAACGAATACAGTCTAGACTCTTATAAGAGGATTGCGATAAGGCATGCTCTGCCTAACTCTTGAGTTCATGATTCCAGAAATCATTCGGATGATAGTACTCAACGGTTGGGTTATAAAATTAGAGGACTTTAGAACCCCAGAGGATGCAAACGAATTCCAGAGCTGCAGGCAGTGAATTGACTAAGAATAACAATGATTTTAGAATGAAGATCGAGAACCTACGCAACGTATACCATAAGCTTTTCCAGAATTCTGGTGCTGGAAAAGCCGACTTCTCCAAATCCAGAATCAGTTTAGTTGGAAATCGTTTAGGTTGAGCAATTGGCACTGAAAGAGAGAACGTATTGGATCTTGTCATCTTTGCTACGCTTTTCGTGCCAATTTATATATTCCAGGATTATTTGCAATATTTCCGTCTTTACCTTCTTAACTGTCTGAACACGTTAGTTATGAGGTTTGGGGAATCTGCATGAATTCATATATGTTGGGAGAATTCGTACCGTTGGCAAACTTCATTGACAAATGCAATAATTAAATTTTAACAAACATTAATGAATGGCCTGGGCGCACAGTATTGCATGTACTGATATAAAAGATAATTCTGTGTTCAGATTCGATCTTTAATAAATAACAATTGATCCATATTCATATCATAACAACCCAGAATCCGCATTAAAATCCTGGGATTAATGAGGGTTCCGCTCTCAAATCCAAGAAAAAAATAATCCTGGACACATCCAGGTGCAAAAAAATAACCCTAGATCGAAATCCAGATCTGACAAATAACATGTCGGATGAACAATCGAATCCTAAATAAAAGGTATTCAATTCTTCCTTGGCCCAACTTGAAAAATTAATCGAAATCCACCAGAAGCTTTTTGAGATAAACTAAGTACAGACAGAGAGAGAGAGAGAGAGAGAGAGAGAGAGAGAGAGAGAGAAATCATGTATGGCTGGTGACATAAAAGTATTAGATACAAGTTGTCTCCTTTGAGGATGTTAAAAGAAATACTTTCTTAGTGTTTTTGACAGATTTCAATCTGTAAGTTTACTGAAACTTTGACAGTGGATAGACCCTTGGCTATGACTACTCAAGAGAGAGAGAGAGAGAGAGAGAGAGAGAGAGAGAGAGAGAGAGAGAGAGAGAGAGAGAGAGAGAGAGAGAGAGAATAACTGATATTATAGAAGTTTCAGCTCAGTTAAATAAATAAAAATAAATAAAGAATGCATGCTTTGCTATCGAAGGTCTATTAACGTTCAGTTTGTGTGAGAGTTCTGTTACGTCTCTAAACACATGAAGCTAGGTTAAAGCTGTTTTGATAGACAGATACTCCCACTTATCCCCGACATTACACATTGCAATAATATTGTACTTGAATTGAATCTTGTCAGCACGTGCCATATTTAAAAACATTAAGTTCAACGAATGTGATGAATTCGTTTTGTGTCTCATAACATCTGGTATTTAGGAAATTGCTAAAATTTGGACTGTTGAATTAAGCCTAAGGTAAACAAATACTTTTGAAAAATAAGCAGCTAAGTCCCAGTAACTTGCCTAGTTTCATCCAAGCCAGAAGATAAAAAATGAAGGAATGGATGATAATAATAATAATAATAATAATAATAATAATAATAATAATAATAATAATAATAATACCACGAAAACAATACCGTTAGACACAGTTGAACAGTAGCTGAATCTCGACTGTAAATGTTTTGCTGTTGATTTGTATCAGTATTATGCAGTAAATAATTTGTATGGATATTATGGCGTAATGTAAATAGTAAAAGAGAAAAGGCAACTTAAGGAGTAGGTGAGGCTACGAAGGGATTGCTTGCCTAATGGTCTTCTCCAACCCAGTTGTGACCCACTAATGTTTACTACCTCCCAGGTACACAATTCGCTACTTAGATCGATAACGTCACGATATCATTCTACTAATAATAATAATAATAATAATAATAATAATAATAATAATAATAATAATAATAATACTGTAATACCATGATATACACATAATTATTAAGTTCCCCGTTGGACGGGTCGATATCGTACTCGGCTAGCACTCTGCTGGGCCCGCGTTCGACTCTCCGGCCGGCCACTGAAGAATTAGAGGAATTCATTTCTGGTGACAGAAATTCATTTCTCGGTATAATGTGGTTCGGATTCCACAATAAGATGTAGGTCCCGTTGCTACGTAACCAATTGGTTCTTAGCCACGTAAAACAAGTCTAATTCTTCGGGCCAGCCCTAGGAGAGCTGTTAATCAGCTCAGTGGTCTGGTTAAATTAATGTATACTTAACTTACACATAATTATTGACACCTGATGGAAAATAATTCTTTTCCTGCTTTATGCCTCGATCAAAAATTACAAATGAAAAACTAATCGGGATTTTCATGTTCATGCATGACCAGATTTTGGTACTAGCGACCAACAACTGAGCCACAAAGGCTGGTCACCTACTAAAACCGTTTCATCAAATCCATATGATCAAAGAACGAGTATTGACTCCGAGCAAAAATTTCCCAAACGATCGTAAACATCTGAGCAAATTTGGCAAATGCGCATCTTTACCAACAGTTCCTTTAAATTCGTCCTCTGAAATCATAATGTCTTACGATGTAACTCGTTGAAGCGCATATCTCAACCCCAGCAAGATAATAATTTCCCAAGAAGCTTTACAGGCATCCACCTCGAATGGCGTAAAATACAGCAGCTATAATACAAGATAACATAGGCCAACTGCACCATTATCAGGAAAATACAGACGCGTTTGAAATCTAAATTCCATTCTATATGAGGTCGTAGTTCGCAATGATTTCAGTTTTGGCTGTGAAATTTCCCGTGATGGACGATGTTAAATGGGCATCGTTCCGTGAATGTTGTTCATATATATCGTAGGTCCATTTCTTTAATCTTGATGCGACGGTGCTCTTTTTTTTTTTTTTTTTTTCTTCGTGGTTCTTTTCTTATTTTTGTTTCTGAAATACCTTTCAGCATGCACACTGTGCCTCATTCTAACGTATTTCACACGCAAACACACACGCGCGTGCGCATTATACATATGCATATATATCATAAACGCATTCCGTATTTATGGAGACCTATATATGTGTAGCATACACAAGGCATGCTCATGTAGTTGTTTATGTACAATAAATATTGGCAAACTAATGTACGCATATAATACATACTGCCCAATACATAAATATGTCGAGATCGTCACTTCAGTAAAGATTTGGACTCCCCTTTTTATTTATTATTCCTTATCAACACTCAAAACATGCTCACTTCTTTATGGAACAAGCAAAAGCTAATTTAATTAAGCGCAAACCTCACAAAAAAGAGGGGACTTTATGGATAAAATGATTAAGCAACGTCTTAGTTATTATTAATGGTTCACGTGGTCACATGTGTCATCATTATCTACATGCAGATGTCAATGAATGATTAAACGATGTCTGTCTTTGATTAGACAAATAAATCTAGTCACTACGCATGCTTTCTGTCCCTAGCAATAATTATTCAACTTCCGTTCCTTGGTTATGCATCTACTCAAAAATTTTATAACATGAAACCCCATCACGTTATATTTTTGCTGTCTGTTCTTTGATTAACTAATTTCATATTAGTTCAACATGGATGATTTCAGTCCCTAGTTATTTGACTTCTTTGGTTCTCTGGTTATACATCTACACCAAAATCTCAAGTCAGTTCCTATTTATTTAACTTCTTTGGTTATACATCTACACCAAATTCTGAAGTCAGTTCCTAGTTATTTAACTTCTTTGGTTACACATCTACACCAAAATCTTAAGTCAGTTCCTATCTATTTAACTTCTTTGGTTATACATCTACGCCAAAATCTTAAGTCAGTTCCTATTTATTTAAGTTCTTTGATTATACATCTACACCAAAATCTTAAGTCAGTCCCTAGTTATTTAACTTCTTTGATTCCTTGGTTATACATCTACACCAGAATCTTAAGTCAGTCCCTAGTTACTTAACTTCTTTGGCTCCTTGGTTATACATCTACATCAAAATCTTAAAACATGAAACACCGGCATTGCGGAGTTGAATATTAAGTTTCTGAAAGTTTTGTTGCGCAAACTACGTACCTGGGTTTCATGGTTATGCAACTCCCCACTCAACATGCAAATTCATGTACATTGGCGGTCATTACTAACTCGCCTCTGCGTAGGACGGTACTGTTTTCACTACCAAGTAAAGCATTACATAATGGCAGTTGAAGGCTGTGAGAACCCGAATATAGATTTTAGTCCGAAAGCAAAGCGTTGGGACCTATGAGGTCATTCAGAGCTGAAAGGGAAACTGACAGTAGAAAGGTTTGAAAGGTGTAACGGTTGATTGATTGATTGATAGATTTTAGGCATACATGCCAAGCACTGGGGCAACTAAGGTCATTCAGCGCTGAAACGGAAATTGACAGTAGAAAGGTTTGAAAGGTGGAACGGGAGGAAAACATCGCAGTTGCACTAAGAAACAATTGTTAGGAGAGGGTGGAAAGTAGGATGGAAGAAAAGAGAGTAAGAACGGAGGTACAGGAAGAGGAATGAAAGGGGTTGCAGCTAGGGGCCAAAGGGACGCTGCAAAGAACCTTTAAGTAATGCCTACAGTGCAACGCGTGAGGTGCACTGACGGCACTACCCCGTAAGGGGTAAGGAGACATTTGTTTACTGTGGTCACAGGAAGCAGATTCTCCGTTCAATCCTTTGACTTCTCTATTGAAAGCCACGATGTCTGAAACGCTATGACAGATTATTAGCAATACCCTGGGTATTATGGGCACTGAATTTCAAAATTTTACTTGCTGCAAGTTTACAAGTGCCAAGAGAAGTCTCAGCACTGTAAGGAGATTCTCTGTTCAAGCCTTTGATTTCTTTATTGAAAGTCACACTGCTGACAGATTCTTAGAAATGCCCTGGGTGTTGTGGCTACTGAATTTCTTCATTTCACTAACTACAAGTTTACAAGTACCAAAGGAAGTCTCAGCATCAAAGGAAAATGTACAGTGTCCTGCAAACATTCTGCCGTTATTGCTTGCATGAAATTCTGGAAAACGGAGAGACACCAGCGGCATTGCAAACTTCTTGTTGACAACATCTAGTGGCTGTGTTGTTCTAAGATTATGAATCCATAAAAATTTTATGAAAGTTAGACGATTCCCGAGGATATAATTTCAAAAAATAATAATACCACAGTAATCGTTAATAAACAAAATATCCGATATATAATTGAAAAAAATGGAAGAGGAAAGATTGGAAGAACGTGAATCTGGACTTAAATATCGAAATAGTCATTATATCCGTATAATGAGAATTGAGTGGCCTCATAACAATTGTTTGTTTTCTATTGTGGAATACAAATGTTTCTCCGTTCAGAACAAATACAGAAACTGGAATTTGTTCCCTTTCATCGATAAATATTTTATTTGTTCCTTGTTCCCTTTCGTCAATAATTAATCTGACTCTTTCAAAGCTGCGATGCTGCAATATCTGTTCCTGCTTCTGAGACACGTGTGCAGATGGACAAGTAAAGACGCAATTCCTGTTGACTTCTTGGTAGCTTCGTTATTGTCCGGATTTCACAAAATACTCCTTTTTGATTGTGCTGTAATGAGAGAGAGAGAGAGAGAGAGAGAGAGAGAGAGAGAGAGAGAGAGAGAGAGAGAGAAGGGGACTTTTCTGAAGACCTTATCTCTCTCCCTTCCATTATTGAAAAAGACGCTACATTCGAATTTCAGTGTTAGTAAGTAAATCTTCAACTTACTTAATTTTAGTCATACACTAATACCTATATCTATTAGAATTTTTCTTTCATTTCAATAAAACAGGTAAACGAAATTCACTTCATGTAATCAATTTTGTTACTGAATCATCGCCGCATATTTTATGCCCTCTTGAAAACCTAGTCAGTTTTAAATTGTTTTTACTGACTAAATATGATCTTTTCACAGTAAAAGCACAAACTTATCATAGAGAGGAAAAACGTGTAAAATCTCTCTCTCTCTCTCTCTCTCTCTCTCTCTCTCTCTCTCTCTCTCTCTCTCTCTCTCTCTCTCTATATATATATATATATATATATATATATATATATATATATATATATATATATATATATATATATATATATATATAAGCACAAACTTATCATAGAGAGGTGTAAAATCTCTCTCTCTCTCTCTCTCTCTCTCTCTCTCTCTATATATATATATATATATATGTGTGTGTGTGTGTGTGTGTGTGTGTGTGTGTGTGTGTTTGTGTGCAATTAAACAACTAAGTTTCGATTATTTCTAAACCAAATAAAATATAACCTGAAATCATATTTCACGTTGTGTACATTTTTTCCATTCCTTCCCTTTCTTGTACGAAGAAATAACACACTTTTACCTGGCAGAAATGGCACGCCACCTTTTCCTTAGAGACGCGAAAAAAAATATTAATAAAAATGGATATGGAAAAAATAAAAAACCTGCCGGTGAGAGGTGAGGAGAGAAGTGTGGAAAGAGAGAAGACACGACACGACGAAGGCATTTCTGAAAACCGGGTATAATTCATTTTGTGCTGGTGGAGGCGAGAAAAAGATATGCACGGACGTATATATATCTCTCTCTCTCCCCACCTCTCGGAATGCCTAGGGAGATGTGTGAAGAGGAGGAGGAGGAGGAGGAGGAGGAAGAGGATGTCATATCTGGAAGTAGGAATGCTTCTTAGAAATCTTACGCAGGCTTTCATTATTGGAGTTTCTCGCTCTGTATGTGTGTGTGTGTGTGTGTGTGTGTGTGTGTAAGATGACAGGCGGGGAGAACTGATATTTTTGCGCCTTTTTTTAAGGTCTTGAAAGGTCGCAGAATACATACGGCGAGTTTTGTTTGAAAATGACACTTGTGTTTCATATATCTGAATGTATTTTATAGGTTTATATATATATATATATATATATATATATATATATATATATATATATATGTATATATACACACACACACATATATACAGTATATATATATATATATATATATATATATATATATATATATATATATATATATATATATATATACACATACATACAGGAATATCTGATTTAACGGGAGTTATCTTATATTGATTTTCCTTATGCAGATGGGTCTGGTAGGAACTTCTGTTACATAATATTCCTTTGTATTTATGGACTGTCATGACAACGTTTATAAATCTAATTAACGTCAAACTGCCTTATTTAGGTTTAATTAAGTGTTGTCTAAAACTATCTAAAATAATACCTGGTGCTGAGACCTACATTTTGCAATATATTTTTTCCGCCCGAGTTCTACAATAATTGCAAAGCAAATGAATAATTTGTCACGTGTTACAAAAAGGCGACCTAGTTTTCAAACAATGTATCGAGTAATTAACTTATTCGTTAAGTTTTTTATTTTGAAGATTATCTCACAATTAGGGGATGTTGTCAAAACGATTGAACAATAATTATCATAATTTACAAAGAAGGATCAGTTACACTGAACTCAAGGTCAATGTAATTCAATTATTGTCGCAAGAATTCTCTGGAAAATGACATATATCAAAACACTGCAAACAAAATATTTCTTTAATAGTTTGTTACTTGAAAATACTCCAACAAAGCAACATGTAAACTCTATTTATTGTTAGAATGATTTTGTTTACCGTCTGACAAATTGGTTTTCTTACGAATCAAAACAATAACGGAAGATTTAATTTTACTGAATCGAAATACATATAGGTAGATGGTAACTTTCGACACTGGTCCAACACATACATTGATAATTCGTTTACCCCAGTTTCTACACTTTCCAAAAGATTTGATAACTTTTTGAATTGGAAAGTAAAGCGTGGGAAAGGGTTTTTGGATTCCCCAGTTATGCTTGCACTGGAATTCAAAGTACCCCAGAAATTCCACAGAATGCAGGGAGCCAAGAGGAATGTGAGCGGGATTTCTGAGTCACTAGCAAAAAACTTTTCGAAGATGAATAAAAGCCAAGTCTAAAAACCTTTGAAAAATATTGTTCACCAAATGCTAAACCTTTGGCACAGAAGCTGAAATATAGGAGTAAGAAAAAAAAATCTTTCGGAAAATATTAAAAATGAAATCGAGCAAAACTTTCAGGGTTGACAGATAAAAAGTATTACTGGAATATTTTAGATACAAAAAAAAAAAATCTATTTCTCGACAGTAAAAATGACATGCATACTTGATTTCATCGACCATACCAACTGTTTTCAATGAAGTATTAAAGAAATATTATTAAAAAATAAAATGAAAAATTAATTAGTTAAATTCCTCCCTGTAAAGATACTTTCAATTCTTACAATATTTTGAGTTGTTCTAAAAGAATTATTCATATAAAGCTATCGATTCTAGAGAGAGAGAGAGAGAGAGAGAGAGAGAGAGAGAGAGAGAGAGAGAGAGAGAGAGAGAGAGAGAGAGAGAGAGAGTCAAGTTTACGGCGAAAAAACATTTTAATTGGATTAGTAAATTTCATGTAGGGGCACCATTCAGCAAATAAAAACAGAGTAATTAGAGATATGAACATATCTCAAAGAGAAGAACAAAAAATTACGGGAAATTCAATTATGCCTTCGGGTTTAAAATGAACGTTTCTTTTGTCTTCGTCGATCTGTAAACATTTAAAAGATTTTCTCGCCACTTCTGTTTTATTCCTGACTTATTTTCTTTGTTTTTCTTTCAGCCATTGCTTCTATGTTTTTGCCTTTGTTGTGTTATAAGAGTAAAAGCGTCTGATATTTTCTTGTACTGATTCGTTATTCCAGTCGTGTCTCGATCTGAAATATTTGTTTGTCTTATCCAGAATTTTTATTTATTTTTTTATCATTTGTTTTTTGTATCTACAAAGCTACAGCTTTTCCACCATACTTGCGTAGGCTTGTATGGATTTCTGATGAATCTGACGAATGAAATTTAAAAGTGATCCATGTCACTGTATAATTTTACAAACACAAACACTACCATCTCACCTCTTATATTTAAATGTAAGGTGATGTTTGAAGATGAAAATACCTTTAATATTTCCTACTTATATACCTTTTATATCTGGGAATCTAACTTTCTCATAAGTTCAAGCGAAGGTGCAATGCATTAGTACCCTATTACTGTTCTCCTTGCATTTTAACACATTTTTATGTATTTATCAATTCATTAATTTATTTTTTTCTTTCTTAATGAATGAGATCTCTTCTTTCTGTATTTCTCTTTATCTCCTCTTACTTCTTCCTAATGAACACCTAAATATTCTTTAGAAGCTTGAATTCCAAGTCAATGGCCCCTTTGGTGGGCATGTTCCATATGAACAGGTTTCATCTCCTGATAATATAATAACAGTAATTGTGTACATCTTCCAACCACGTCCCTCGAAACCCAACACCTCTCAGATATACTCAGTAATGTACGTAATGGCTGCCAAAAAATATCTCAGTTGATTAACCCCTATGGAATCTTTTCCTTTTTTTTTTTTTATTCTTTGAGTTTACCTCAGAGACTAAGTCCAATAATGTGTCTCGAGATCTGCTCTTCGTTTGGATGTATATTACGTATACCATTGCTGGTTTGTTGGTATCCTAACAGAATTATTATATTAATAATTTTTTTTATTTTTCTTTTACATTCTGCATATTACATTAAAGAGTAAACTGACTCGTTAATTCATCTATTATAATGTACATTGCTTTTCTTCAGGCATGAGGTTGCCAGCTGCCAGATGGCAATGGTAATCCGAGTATTGGACGTTACTTTTCTCGTATAGGGTAAAAGTGAATGTACGAACAGCATCCCAAAATAATGCTTATTTTGGCCACTTCAGTTGCATTTGTATTATCACGTGATGTAAAAATATTATTATGCACATATGTACCAAACAAAGCCATAAGGTAACGAGGTGTTCAAAAAGTCCCACAAATCAAAGGGATTTCTAAGGGACTCTTTGCCAACACCTGTCGGGAATGTAATAACTGTGACGAAAATTATTAATGATTATATTTTCATGGATTATGGGAGAGAGAGAGAGTTGCTTCATTATTACAAGAGGGTTGTGGCTGACGAGTTGGCACTCTCTTTCACGGTTGACTTCGGGACTGCAAGCACCCTAGACTTCTATGGGGACGTGAACAAATGCTTTCATCTGGGAAGCATTGAGCAGTAAGCGATGCCTAGACCTAAAGCTTTTTTCTATGCTTCCTTAATGTCTGGAATCCTCCGGGAGTCCTCGGTAGTCCCTCGGAGTCTGGAGACCCAGATTTATGATTTAGTCAGTGACAGATGTCAGACTGCAAAAGAAACTGAAAAGTGACTTGTATCCTGTGGGGAAAGAGAGTGGAGGTAGGAGGAGCCCCAAAATTTTTGACTGGTAAATTGAAGGGTTGCAGCCTTCTGGTTTGCAAGGGTTTCTATATTTAACATGATTTTAAAGATTCATGCGGGTGCGGAGGTGGTGGCACTGAACTTCACAAGGCTGACGGGATTTCGCCGTGAACTGGTCTGGCAAAAGCTCGAATACGATAGTAAATTACACTCTGTGCTTGGCCAAAATCGCATTTGTAGGGTTTTTGCAAGATATCATGCACTAGCGGATTGGGGGGGCGTTTGGATCTGCCCCCCCATGAAAAATAATGACAAAATAATAATATTTTGAGAAAAAATAAAAATAATCTTAATGATAATATAAAATAATATATATATATATATATATATATATATATATATATATATATATACATACATACATATATATATGTATAATATGAAAATTGGTGGCCCCCTTGAAATTTTTCTGGAGCCGCTAGTGACACCATGCAAGAATGTTGAGAAAAAATAATAACAATACTCTTAATGATAATTTATATATATATATATATATATATATATATATATATATATATATATATATATATATATATATTTATACATATACATATACAGTATGTATAATATGAAAATTGGTGGGCCCCTTCCCATGAAATTTTCCTGGCCGCTAGTAACACCATGCAAGAATGTCTACCCAAGCATAAGAAAATAAAGAGGGACAAATCTCATAGGAAGTTTGCTTGGTCGTAAACAGAAAATGGAAGGTGGGGGAACCTGTCCATTGTCGTTAGAACTACCACACTTTCTGTTAACACATGGACTTTTGAATGCTGAAACGCCCAGGTATTTCATGAAGAATGTTTGGCCCCCGTGAATGTGTGATACCTAGTAGTTGAATTTCCTACGCTTGGGGGCCGAACAGTCAGTTTGTTTTCCACCTCGGAGAGGATATTGTGTGCTGATTCAGTGGTGTATATGAGTGTCTAGGAACTGGGAATATTCAAATTTATTCAAAATGGTGTATTCTATAATAAATTTCTAAAATAAAATTAGTAAAATACCAACGGACGCCATACTTAAACGCATCTATAAAATATTTATCGAGTGCACGAACGTTCTATGGAACTTTTTGTTATCAAGATTTTAGGTTATTTTAAATCACCGATAGAAAATAATTGCTCTGAGTCAACAACCATTTGTTATCACGTCAGTCCAAGATGACTGATCAGACAAGCAATCTAAAACCTAACAACGAAGCTGAAACAAATCTAGGATTGAATTTGCCTTTAATTGGAAGACTACACTTCACCTTTTCTTCCAATCCTCGCAGACTGGAAAGAAAGCAGTTCGTCAGCGGGGCATTTATATATCCAGCGGATTCAGAGGGCGAATCTTCGTTTGCAAATATTGGCTAAACGCTGCAGCAGTTGAAAGGCTGTGTTGGTCATTCGGAAAAAAAGCACGATTTTTCCTTTTGTTTTTTCTTAAAGTTTTTATTATTTTTTTTTAGTTTTCATCTGACGTGTCATTTTCGAAAGGTACACTTTTTCATGCCTTTTATTTTGACTTTTTTTTTTTTAACCTTTGCTGAAGGTTGGGTAGGATACGTATTTGATATTTACTTTTGAAGAGAGATTTTTTCATGTCAGATTTATTAAACTGATGTAATACCATCACAGGTAAATAAATTCATAAATTCCTGAAATCAAAATTAATTAATGATTATTCTCAGTTACCAACAATAGATGGATATAGACCGATAATGAGAGAGAGAGAGAGAGAGAGAGAGAGAGAGAGAGAGAGAGAGAGAGAGAGAGAGAGAGAGAAGAGAGATTAAAAAATGCGTGATGCAATGGTGACATATGCACTCCACATTGCTTAAGACTTACTTGCCATATATTTGGGACACTTTTTTTTCTTAAATTCTAGCAGGGTGCGTCCACGCTGCATTAAAGCATGTCATAAACACATGCCAGCAACTTATCGCACACATATCACAAACAGGTTGAATATAAGCCAACAACTTATGGGTAGTTCTAACCGGCGCTTCATACGATTATCCACCAATTGTTGAATGATCGTTCGACACTTAATGTCGCTGATTTGTTCTCAACCGGTTTGTGATATGTATGCAATTTGTTGATGATGTGTTTAGGAAATGTTTTACCAAAATGTGAACGCGCCTTGAAGAAGTGAAACAGTCATCCGCAAAATCCTTTCATAAAGAACTTAAAATCTACATATTTTCTTACTGACAGCTATCAAACTATTAGATAATTCTAGATTCACGCCATTACATCCAAGATAACAGTGAGCAGAAATCTGAGCCCAGACTTATCCAATTTTATTTAGCAATGCCTTTGAGTTGGTTGACTATTATATACAAAATTTTGAGACCTGCGTCTGCTGTCATTATTTGAACCAATTCAAAGGTTTTTAAAGTGACAGGCAGCAGATAGTTGGTGATGGCGTTTTTCATTAGCCTACACATACGCTGCCAGGTGCGACACAATAATGTTCTGAGCCATTTATTGGCATTAGATTTTTATGGTAACGTCATTTATAAGTTAAAAACAACATGGCTAAGAAGGCAAATTCCGAATTTAGTTTTTCAGAAAGCCTAAGCATATTTTGTCAGGTGGGACACACGATAATGTTCAGGGCTACTTATTAGCATGAGTTTTTTATGCTAAGATCATTCATAAGCCTAAGAAAATAACATGGCATAGAATACACTGTTGCTGCTACTTACTTCCCCACACTGATTACTGAAACTATTGCTATTACTGTGATCCGTTGCGTACAATGCAGAGTTCGATCCAAATCAAAACTATTCTGTGTCGGATGTCATCAGATTCCGATAATAATAATAATAATAATAATAATAATAATAATAATAATAATAATAATAATAATAACAGTGTTTAAGTGCTTGTCCCTGCTACGGTTGTCCGTGTCGGATGTCATCAGATTCCGATAATAATAAATAATAATAATAATAATAATAATAATAATAATAATAATAATAATAATAATTATGGGTATACTTGGAGCGACCTGAAATGGATGAAAGAAAATGGGACTGAAAATAAAAAAAATATATATATATGAAAAAAGACAAGAAAGGAAAATGTTTTTGAATGGGGGGGGGAGAGATTTCTAAAAATGTTAAGTCTCCAGATAAATACAAAACGAGCGAGAAAATGTATTGCAACATTAGCCAGCATCCATTATTCTCTATACCGAGCACAAACGAGATATCTCGACTTTACAGGAATCCAGGTGGGAGTGTAATTGTGATGAATTGAGCCAAGAACCCAATACACCATTTCAACACGAGTGTTTGCTCTCCCTCTTTCTTTGTCACACACACACACACACACACACACACTCTCTCTCTGCCTGCCTATTTATATATATATATATATATATATATATATATATATATATATATATATATATATATATATATATATATATATATACCTGTATATATATATATATATATATATACATACATACATATATTCGAAGCTGCCAATTTAGCTTCGAATATAATTATCCCACCTTCACATATCTAAATGGCAGAGCTATTCTCCAGTAAAATTCGTTCCTCTTATGATTTTTTCGGTGTGTTTAGGCATTACATACGCGTTAATTATCTTCCATTATTTTTGTATCATTCTTTGTACTGGTGCCACCTGCCTCAGAATAATATGTTGTTCTGTTTTCATGAAAATATATCATACTAACTACATTTTAAAGCCTCGATATTCTCACCTCCTACAACATTAATATAATATTTCTGCTCATTAAAAAATGCATAAAAAACAAAGATTTTCACTCTGCATATCAAACCTTGATTCTCCGACATGAAAATTTGATTTTAGGATTCCCATGAGGTTTGAAACATAACAGCCAATGCCTGAATGATTCATTGTGAGCAATGAATAATAAAAATACGAAAAAATGTTGGTCATTTCAGAATGTCATTTATTGGGAGAGCTTGATTTTAAATTCAGAGCAGACGCAGATTAAATTTTATACAGATGATCAATCATACCTTTCCAGATTAAAAATGAAGAATCTGGATCCCAATGCGAGAACTTGTCACCTACGTAAACGGACTTAATTGAAAAATAAATCTTCTGACATGTCACAAAACAATCTGAGGTCTTGGAAATCGTTCCTTTTAATTCACTGAGCTGATAATCTATCGAGTGGTACGGTGTGAACGCTGCGCAGGAATACTGGATACAGAAAGCCCCATGGCCAAGGTAATGCAATTTAGGAGGGTCTTGGGGTCAGTACAGATAAAATAATAATTACATAAATAATCATGGAGTAGATGGATATTATGGCACAATCAGTTTAGCATTAGATTATATATATATATCAACACACACACACACACACACACACACACACACACACATATATATATATATATATATATATATATATATATATATATATAGAAATCATCAACACACAATCACGTGTGGAACAGAAATAAATTTCTGACTCACGTCGGGGATCGAACCCAGGTCTCTCAGGTGGAAAGCAAGGGCGTTACCACTGGGCCATACAAGTCTAAAAAGTTGGAACCTGAGAGCAACTGCACCCAAGGAATTACCTGGGCAAGCTAACTGCTTGCATACCAGCAAGTTTTCCCCAACTTCCCGACTCAGCAATGACCCAATAGACAACATTTCATTCGAATTATCCCTTCTGAGTGAATAAGATAGAAATCATCAACACACAATCACGTGTGGAACAGAAATAAATTTCTGACTCACGTCAGGATCGAACCCAGGTCTCTCAGGTGGAAAGCAAGGCGTTACCCACTGGGCCATACAAGTCTAAAAGAAGTTGGAACCTGAGAGCAACTGCACCCAGGGAATTACCTGGGCAAGCTAACTGCTTGCATACCAGCAAGATTTTCCCCAACTTCCCGACTCAGCAATGACCCAATAGACAACATTTCATTCGAATTATCCCTTCTGAGTGAATAAGATAGAAATCATCAACACACAATCACGTGTGGAACAGAAATAAATTTCTGACTCGTCGGGATCGAACCCAGGTCTCTCAGGTGGAAAGCAAGGGCGTTACCACTGGGCCATACAAGTCTAAAAGAAGTTGGAACCTGAGCAACTGCACCCAGGAATTACCTGGGCAAGCTAACTGCTTGCATACCAACAGTTTTCCCCAACTTCCCCGACTCAGCAATGACCCAATAGACAACATTTCATTCAATTATCCCTTCTGAGTGAATAAGATAGAAATCATCAACACACAATCACGTGTGGAACAGAAATAAATTTCTGACTCGTCGGGATCGAACCAGGTCTCTCAGGTGGAAAGCAAGGCGTTACCCACTGGGCCATACAAGTCTAAAAAAGTTGGAACCTGAGGCAACTGCAAAAAGGAATTACCTGGGCAAGCTAACTGCTTGCATACCAACGATTTTCCCCAACTTCCCGACTCAGCAATGACCCAATAGACAACATTTCATTCGAATTATCCCTTCTGAGTGAATAAGATAGAAATCATCAACACACAATCACGTGTGGAACGAAATAAATTTCTGACTCACGTCAGGATCGAACCAGGTCTCTCAGGTGGAAAGCAAGGGCGTTACCACTGGGCCATACAAGTCTAAAAAGAGTTGGAACCTGAGAGCAACTGCACCAAAGGAATTACCTGGGCAAGCTAACTGCTTGCATACCAGCGAAGTTTTCCCCAACTTCCCCGACTCAGCAATGACCCAATAGACAACATTTCATTCGAATTATCCTTCTGAGTGAACAAGATAGAAATCATCAACACACAATCACGTGTGGAACAGAAATAAATTTCTGACTCACGTCGGGATCGACGTGATTGTGTGTTTATGATTTCTATCTTATTCACTCAGAAGGATAATTCGAATGAAATGTTGTCTATTGGGTCATTGCTGAGTCGGGAAGTTGGGAAACAACTGGTATGCAAGCAGTTAGCTTGCCCAGGTAATTCCTGGGTGCAGTTGCTTTCAGGTTCCAACTTTTAGACTTGTATGGCCCAGTGGGTAACGCCCTTGCTTTCCACCTGAGAGACCTGGTTCGATCCCGACGTGAGTCAGAAATTTATTTCTGTTCCACACGTGATTGTGTGTTGATGATTTCATCTTATTCACTCAGAAGGATAATTCGAATGAAATGTTGTCTACTGGGTCATTGCTGAGTCGGGAAGTTGGGGAAAACTCGCTGGTATGCAAGCAGTTAGCTTGCCCAGGTAATTCCTTGGGGTGCAGTTGCTCCTCAGGTTCCAACTTTTTAGACTTGTATATTCCAGTGGGTAACGCCCTTGCTTTCCACCTGAGAGACCTGGGTTCGATCCCGAAGTGAGTCAGAAATTTATTTCTGTTCCACACGTGATTGTGTGTTGATGATTTCTATCTTATTCACTCAGAAGGGATAATTCGAATGAAATGTTGTCTATTGGGTCATTGCTGAGTCGGGAAGTTGGGGAAAACTCGCTGGTATGCAAGCAGTTAGCTTGCCCAGGTAATCCTTGGGTGCAGTTGCTCTCAGGTTCCAACTTTTAGACTTGTATGGCCCAGTGGGTAACGCCCTTGCTTTCCACCTGAGAGACCTGGGTTCGATCCCGAAGTGAGTCAGAAATTTATTTCTCTGTTCCACACGTGATTGTGTGTTGATGATTTCTATCTTATTCACTCAGAAGGATAATTCGAATGAAATGTTGTCTATTGGGTCATTGCTGAGTCGGGAAGTTGGGAAAACTCGCTGGTATGCAAGCAGTTAGCTTGCCCAGGTAATTCCCTGGGTGCAGTTGCTCTCAGGTTCCAACTTCTTTTTAGACTTGTATGGCCCAGTGGGTAACGCCTTTGCTTTCCACCTGAGAGACCTGGGTTCGATCCCGACGTGAGTCAGAAATTTATTTCTGTTCCACACGTGATTGTGTGTTGATGATTTCTATCTTATTCACTCAGAAGGATAATTCGAATGAAATGTTGTCTATTGGGTCATTGCTGAGTCGGGAAGTTGGGGAAAACTCGCTGGTATGCAAGCAGTTAGCTTGCCCAGGTAATTTTTGGTGCAGTTGCTCTCAGGTTCCAACTTCTTTTAGACTTGTATGGCCCAGTGGGTAACGCCCTTGCTTTCCACCTGAGAGACCTGGGTTCGATCCTGACGTGAGTCAGAATTTTATATATATATATATATATATATATGTGTGTGTGTGTGTGCATGGGTGTGTGCGTGTAAATATATGTAAGGATGCATGTGCACATGAACTTTCATCGATTGTACATCAAGCCACAAATATAGTTTAGTATGGTATTCACTATACCTTGGGAAAATAAGTACACCTACTCTGTTCAGGATTCGAACCTGGGCCTCTATTCTTACAGTTTTGACATGATATACATACATACATACATATATATATATATATACTGTATATATATATATATATATATATATATATATATATATATATATATATATATATATATATATATATATATATATATATAACAGACAATAATAATTCATAAAACAGCACTCTTTGACAGAAGAGATCGCACTCTTTGTATTAAAACAAGAAAAACGAAGAAAGTGCACCAGTTGCCAGCTAGTGTTTTGAAAACAAATGTTGAAGATTTGCACCATATATTCTTGAGATCCACTGTACAATTAAAACGCCCAATTTTTCTTTTCTTATTCCAAAAATGTTTCCCTGCCGTTTTCGTATTCATTCACGATTCTTGAACAGAAACGGAAATAAAACAAAAACTGAAAATTTCTCCCGCATTAAAAAAAAAAAAAAAAAAAAAAAGCCATTGCAAAATTTCACTGGAAATACTCAAACCACAAGAGAACGAAAAACTAACCGGGATTTATGAATACATCAGCATCGCACTCCATTCCTTAAGGACGCCTTTGGAAGTTCCTTAAAAAATGGACCTATTTTCAGTCTTGCACAATATGCTTCATGTGTGCATGTATTCGAATGCTGGTCAAATACTTTATATGGCTTTGTGCAAGGGCAAGTCTCTAAGATTAATAGTCTGGTAAGTTAAGTATACCTTAGTTTGACCAGATTTATTTTACGTGGCTAAGAACCAATTGGTTACCTAGCAACGGGACCTACAGCTTATTGTGGAATCCGAACCACATTATACTGAGAAATGAATTTTTATCACCAGAAATAAATTCCTCTAATTCTTCACGGGCCGGTCGGAGAATCGAAAGCGGGGTCAGCAGAGTGCTAGCTGAGAACGGTACCCACCCGTCCAATGAGGAACATGATATCAGAGTATAGAATTTTGGCCAAAGGTCAAGCGCTGGGACCTATGAGGTCAGTCTGCGCTGAAAGGGAAACTGACAGTAAGGTTTGAAAGGTGTAACAGGAGGAAAACCTCGCAGTTGCACTAGGAAACAATTTTTAGAGATGGTGGAAAGTAAGATGAAAGAAAGAGCATATGAACGGAGATACAGTAAAACAAATGAGAGACGTTGCAGCTAGAGGCCGAGGGGACCCCGCAAAGACCCTCAAGTAACACTTACAGTGCAGCACGTGTGGTGCACTGACGGCACTAACCCCGTACGGTGAATAGCATGCTGGGAAATTTTTACAAGAAGCTCAAGACAAACTTTATAACATACGCCATCAGACATTACAGTGGAAAAGAAGCAAGAATCATGTAATGCATTTCCACAAGTCTCAATAACAGGAGAGAAGGGCCTTTATATTAAATCTTGAGAGCACGGATGCGCTTGTTTGCCATGAATGAATATTTCAGTCAAGCATGTTCCCAGGAATCATATTCAAGCTGATGGATCGATCTTCTTTAAGTCAGTTCACTGTAACAATCCAGTGTAAAACAATCCGTATCTCATGTAATCACCCTTCGAGTCATATTCATTTTTGATGCGAAAGTGTATTTTCCTTACAATTTACGCTGCAGGTTATCATTATTATATAAATTATATATTTCTATTTTATCTATCTAAGATTTGACAAATACTTGTCGTGAGTTTTTCTACTGTTCGTCTCGCTGGTGAGAGAAAAAGATTAATTAAGTAACTGATTATAACAGCCAAGCATGCAAGGTATAAAACGACGTAGCCAAATAATATACACACCATTATACATACCTGTGTAATATAATATATGAATACTTTAGCAATTTACGTTCATTCAGTTATACACCAGGTTTTATCAAAACCCTAACGCAGTGAAAAAGAGGTGAAAAATCAAATAACGTTATTAAGAATTTTTTTAAAGCAAAGCTAAATATGCCAGCTGACTTACAAATGCCGTGAGATTTATGCGCCCATTATTTTCCTTTTGTTTAAATGTGGCTTCAGACTTTTTCGGCTTATTCTAATTTCGGGATCCACCCTGACTGCATATTCACTGATCACTGAATAAATCTGGACCCATGGTAAACTAATTCCTAACTTTCAACAACGTATGATTTAATACCAACACCATGCTTATTTGCAATGGTTTTAATCGTTGTTGAAAAATCAAGACATTTTTCACGTCTGGTGGCGACCTTGGCTCCCATCTTAAAATATTTGGAATTGGTCAGAGGGTAAGATGACCGTATCCTCCTGAACATGATACCGTGGGCCTAGTAGATACTAAATAATAATAATAATAATAATAATAATAATAATAATAATAATAATAATAATAATAATAATAATAATAATAATAATAATAATAATGGAGAAACAAATCCACAGTTCGATTCCCCTTTTCAATCTCTTGAAAAGGGGAATCTTTCTCTTGACAAGGGGAATCGAACAGTTTCCCCGAAAGCTTTCCGTACAGATTTATCTTTAAATATATGTACATATACATAACTGTGGATTTCTTTCTCCACTTCAAGACTCATGCTACTATGAAAATTCTTTTAATAATAATAATAATAATAATAATAATAATAATAATAATAATAATAATAATAATAATACCTCTTAATTTTCATCTTCAGCCTCTAAAGAATACTTCCTGAGATAACCTGTCAAAATAAATAAATCCAGTGAAGCACACACTTGACTTATCCCTTGATCCCAGAGTCGCAATGCGCAAGAATTCGACGCAAGCGGAAGTTTGAGCTGCGTTCTAATAGAATCATAAATCTATCGGAAACGAAATTCACCCTTTGATCACATAGCTACGAGGTACGAATGCGATAATTAGTCAGAAGTCATTAAATAACAGCTGTCACGGAGCTGTCACTCGTCGATTTATTGGAAACCAATGAATGATTTGCATTTCCTATGCAGTTCATGATGCTTGGAAGTACGCTGTCATTACTGGTTGAGAATATACATCGTGGACGAGAATTTGAGAACAGATTGGACGAGAATTCATGGCTACAGTTGGATGGATGAGAATTCATGAATACAGCTGAATACAAGAGCTATCTGGGGGTCTCAGGGAAAGCTTTGTAGTAGCGTAAGAGTGATACAAGGAACAACGGCATAAAACTTGAGATGAATACGATGCAACTTTCTCTCTCTCTCTCTCTCAAGCCATTTATGGGTTTCATTGTAAGCATTGTGGTAGCGTAAAAGAGATACAAATAATAAAGATCTATCTATCTCTCTCTCTCTCTCTTTTTCTCTCTCTCTCACAGACACACACAAGTATACATCCATACAAAAACGCCAACTCAAAAGTCTCTCCTTACCACCAGTTCTTCTCTCTCTCTCTCTCTCTCTCTCTCTCTCTCTCTCTCTCTCTCTCCACAAGTATACATCCATACAAAAACCAACCTAAAAACCGTATCTACTTATCTATCAGCACGAGCTTACGTAAGACCAAATAAGATAATCCGTAATTACTGACAGGGCTGGAAGACAATGAAGAAGGGTGGGGAGGCTTCTTATGAATAACAATGACATCTTCCCAAAAGGATTATAAGACCGCTATTATGTCGAAATCGAGTCTCAGGAGAGATGGGGTATCTTTTGCATAATTCTAATATTTACGAAGAGATGGACGTTTTGCTGATCGTGTTTGATAAGGGAGAGAGAGAGAGTGTGTGTGTGTAAGTGCGTATATATATATATATATATATATATATATATATATATATATATATATATATATATATATATATATATATATATGTATATAAATATATATATACATAAACACGGGTCGATGTCTACAAAACCAAAGGAAGCACCTAGGCAAAAATTTAATTAGAATAATTAGGATAATTAGGACCAACCTATTAAAAGAATGAATGAAGAAACATATATTACATTCATATATATATGTAATATATATGTATATATACATTTTATATATATATATATATATATATATATATATATATATATATATATATATATATATATATATACATATACAGATGTTCGTTGAATCCCAATTCTTTGTAAGAAGCAATTAACAATTTATGAATTTTCAGTCTGACATAATCTCAAATGTAACTTTAGATACATCAATATACGTACGTATCTCTGGCTAATTACAAAAACAACGTCTGATCAGATTATAAAATAAAAACAAGAGAGCGAATTCCCGAGATTTCAGAATATATAATAAAATAATTAACGAATTCCCAACAGTTGAAAATAACGAGATAATTAGAGAATGTCTTTTTGCGTCGTCCTCCATTCATCACGCATTTTGTTTCCTGCACCACCTTACACGTCCCCCGTTCCTCGCACACGCCCTTGTCTTAATCTTTTTCCTTTATTATTTTTTTTGTCTAGTTTCCATCGCCGTTTCATCATTCTCCCGCCGTTATCTTTCTCTCTGTCACGGCAGACAAAAGCGCCTTTGTCCCGGCCTCCGCGTTAGAGAGATACTTCTGCAGGAGCTCCAAAAGGCACGGCCTTCCTTTGTGGCGTTCTCTCCTTGGCAGGGTTCAATGGGCGGGGGTGGGAGGCGGGGATGAACATTCTCCTTCGCCGCTAATTTCTCTCTCTCTCTCTCAGTGGCTTCGGCCTTGTGTTTGCGTTTTTTCCTCCTTAAAAATAATACATGAAATCTACAAGACGCTGCCTGCTCTCTCTCTCTCTCTCTCTCTCTCTCTCTCTCTCTCTTCTCTCTCTCTCTCTCAGAGGCGGCTTCGCCCTTGCGTGTGTGTATTTTTTTTTCTCTGCAAAAATAATAGACGGAATCTGCAAGACCCTTAGAAAAAAAAAAACAAGTCAACTTTCAAAGGGACTGAGAATGAAAAGACACTGGCTTTTGTTGAAGATATGCATTGGACCCGGCGTTAAGACCGCGTGGCTTGTTAAGCTTCGGAAACGCCGGAGAAATGTTGTTTTTGAAATGTTGTTTTAGAAATGTTGTTTTCGAAATGTCGTTTTTGTAATGTTGTTTTCGAAATGCTGTTATCGAAGTTTTTAAATGTTTTTGAAATTTTGGTTTTGAAATGTTTTCGAGATTTTGTTTTTGAAATGTTTATGGAATGTTGTTTTCGAAATGTTGTTTCTGAAATGTTTTTGAAATGTTGTTTTCGAAATGTTTTTGAAATGTTGTTTTCGAAGTGTTTTTGAAATGTTTTTGAAATGTTGTTTTCGAAATGTTGTTTTTGAAAAGGGCTGTAATTAATATGACGTTGGCAAAATTAGCTAGTGGTTCATTACTGTGTGTTTATCTATTTTTTTTTTTTTTTGTGGGCAAAGTTGCGAATTTGATATCAATAACAGTGCAGTGATTCTTCCGCGTAGATATTTTATACGAGTGCCTGTTTTTTTATTCGCATACCTTAACAAAAGGTCCTACAATAAACAAACTTTCTCGAAAATGATTGCAAGGGGCTGCAATTATAATGACGTAGACAAAGTTATTTAGTGGTTAATTACTGCGTGCAGTCATTTTTATTTTTTTTTTTTTTTAGTGGTGACCTTGCGAAAGTTTTGGGGTTCTTCTACATACGTATTTTATATTAGTGCCTATCTTTTTTTATCCGTATGCCTTAACAAAGAGTCCTATAAAAAAAATTCTCAAAAATGAAAGCTATATATAAATCCATACTTGTGAATAAGCTCAAAAACGTCATTTCATAGGCATGAATCTCAGCAACTGAATGAAAAAAAAAATTAAAAAACATTTACAATACATGGAAACACATCCCTACTATGAACACTCAAAAAAAAAAAAAAAGTCATTCCGCAAGCACGAATCTACGCAACTGAATAAAAAAAAAAAAAACACTACAATACATGAAAACGCATGCACGTTGACTCGTCGACACTGACAAAGCAAGCAGAGAGATAAAAAAAAACTTCTCATATCTGCTTTTGAGGTTTCGGAAGAGGGTCTCTCTCTTTTCAAGATGGCGGTCGTTATTATCGGGGATCGAAGGAACATCAAAGAGAGAAGCTTTCTTTTGAATGTCTTTGGTGAGAAGTGTGTGTGACCAGAGGAGGAGGATGTGGAGGTGGAGGAGGGGAGAGATGTGAGAGTAACCTTTTGAGAGAGACGGGTACCGTACCGGGATTTAGGACGGGGGAGAAAGTCTCGATGATGAGTACTGTGGTTTTTTTTGGTGGTAGAGTTCAAAGTGTTGAAAAGGAATTTAACACCTGGGAAGAGTAGTTTGTGGCTGGAGGAACTTGTAATGAAAATAACTCCAAAGTAAGAGAGAGAGAGAGAGAGAGAGAGAGAGAGAGAGAGAGAGAGAGAGAGAGAGAGAGAGAATGTCACTAATTGCAAAAGAGAGACGCTAGTGGAGATAGACAGATGCCACCAATTGAGAGAGAGAGAGAGAGAGAGAGAGAGAGAGAGAGAGAGAGAGAGAGAGAGAGAGAGAGAGTATTATTATCATTATTGGCTACTAATTTGTGAACTTGAATTTTCCTGTGCGATTATAAGAGATATGAACTTATTGAGCCTTTATTCATTACTATATTTTGTTCTATGATACTTTGTAACTACATGCTCTTACGTTCAGAAACTCATCATCAGAGAGAGAGAGAGAGAGAGAGAGAGAGAGAGAGAGAGAGAGAGAGAGAGAGAGAGAGAGAGAGAGAGAGAGGGTGCTGATTCCCGGTCAAAATGAAAAACTGGTTGACCAGTCAAAAGCCCCATTGTTCGATAAAAGGGAAAATGTTTGCTCATGCAGATCACTCTATTCTCTCCTTTTGCAAATCACGACGACGAACAAAGGGCTTTTCGTTCAAATGAACAGAATTCAAAATGAACAAATCTCTCTGAATGAGAGATGGGCGCACGCACACCGGAGACTTATGCGGAGATTTAAGGTAAAATTCATGAATGGCGATACGCGTTTTGCGACTTTCTACGCAAAATCGAAGGTATTTTCAGAGGCTTTGCAATTTGAAATTTGTAAATAGACTAAAAATATGATTCCCGAGTGTTCGCAAGCTTACCTCGCGCTTAAGGTAAATTAAAAAAAAAAGTTTTTACTTATTAGCTTGACTCTCTGCCGATGTTTAAAGCAATGCCTCCAAATGACTCTTCTATTCAAATCTGACACACCGTCCTTTTTAGAATTTCGTTCCACGGCAGTGAAAAAGAATGCCGACTGCTCAGATACATAAAATAATTCCTCATATAACTTTGTCCTTATAAATAGAGCCATTCTAAACCAATGCCAAGTGTTGTTCTGTAGTAAATAACTAAGATATTGACAAGAAAATCATGCTCAAGTATCAAATTATTGTAGCCTAACTATCCTAACTAAGTTAAAAAAAAAGAATGATTTCAGAGTTTCAATTATAAAAAGAAATATATCACATATTTAAATATTAGATCTGTACTGAATGAAGGACAAGGAATGCATCCATGTCATTTAAATAATATAATTA
>NC_089780.1:15972665-15992665 GCF_040412425.1 Macrobrachium rosenbergii
ATATATATATATATATATATATATATTATATATATATATATATATATATATATATATATATATATATATATATATATATATATATATATATATATAATATCTGATGCCCTTAAATTGCAAGTTCCTGCAAAGGTATATCCGACCTGAACAGCATTGTAATTACAATCTGAAATTACGCAAGGCCTTTAAAATAAGGTCGGTTGTTCTCTTCTTAATGATGCAAATTTCCATGAATTTATGCCTGCCGGCGAACATGCAATTTCCAGTGTACCTAACTGATCATGATACCTGGGCTGTAATTGGTAGATTAAGGCTAAATTGCAACAGGAAATTAAATTATTCAAATGAATGTTATTTTCCCTTCATAAAATGAGGCATTGCAACTTAACATGTTCCTAAAATAATCAGTTGCAATGGAATCATCGTAACATGTAAAATCACTTTTCACGTAAAGGTGAATAACAGTTAAGAGACCATTACGAATAGAAAGGTACGTCGACATTCAAAAATAATTAACGTTCAAAAGACACTTGATTCTACAAATGTAATTACCGGAAGGGGTTTAATTACAGAAATGATAAAATGTTGCTCCATAACTGTAAAATTTACCCAAATGTCATTGTCCCTCTGACGAGCAAATACAAATTAATTCCTTACAGTATTATAAGAGGAGTTTTCATATCTTTTTTTTATCTTTTTAATTATGGTCGAAGATTAATTGTTATTATTGAAAACTTTTCATAAACATCTATTTCCTCTGACAGTCCTTGGCAAATACGTTTCTTTTAATTTTGGTGAAGAATGTCAAAACCAAAGGATACAGGAAACTATGAAATTTGTAAATACAAGTATATTTTGTTTTGTTTTTAATTGTCTGCACTTAACCAAAACCATAATGGGAACAAAAGAAAATTAGTGCCACCAATCAGGGGAAAATCAATCACAGCCTCACACCTAAAAGAATGGCATTCGAACATTTCACATTTCTTCTGAAAACTAAAAGAACGTTACTTAAGCCCCCCCCCTTTTTTTTTATTCTAATCCCTTCACTGCAAGCCTAGTGTAGCTGTGAAATCTTCTGACCTCCAAATGTTCAAGCGAGGAACAAATTCATTCTTGCTCTCCGCTGACGTCGCCTGAATTTCAGGTGTATCGGTTTTATTTTCTATTTCCTTCGTATTTATTTAACTCGTCTCTCTCTCTACAGGCTGATTTCTCTTTGGAGTTCTCTTGCAACAGAACAGAATATAGAATTTAGGCCAAAGGCCCAGCGCTGGGAACTGTGAGGCCGTTTCAGCGCTGCAGGGGAAACTGACAGTAAGATGGTCTGAACGGTGTAACAGGAAGAAAAACTCGCAGCTGCACTATGAAACAATTGTTAGAGGGGGTGGAAAGTCAAATGAAAGAAAGAGAATATGAAAGGGTGGAAAGTCAGATGAAAGAGAATATGAAAGGAAGTACAGTAAAAGGAATAAAAGAGGTTTCCAGTTAGGGGCCGAAGGGACTCTGCAAAGACCCTCAGTTAATGCCTACAGTGCACCACGTGAGGTGCACTGACGGAACTCTTCTCCTACGTGGGGAGGGGGGGGGAGCCTCTTGGATTTACAGTCTGTTGACTCTGACCATAAGGGTTGTCAGACGAAGATTTTTAAGAGAGAGAGAGAGAGAGAGAGAGAGAGAGAGAGAGAGAGAGAGAGAGAGAGATAAGCCGCTTCGACTTAAGAAACTAACAGTCCTCCGTTGTCTGTTCTCTTTCTCTTGTTATGTATTTTTTCGTGTCTTCCTAAACAAAGGCGTGATTCTTCCCTTAATTATGCTAAAGTGATACATTTTCTTAAAAATTTTCTGCCTTCGAGACCCGAGGCCTTTGTGCGCCTCCTTCTGCAGAGTTTAATGAGAAAAAAATTTCTTGAGTCTTCTGAGAATTTTTTTCTGTTTTATTCATAAGAAAATAACTTGATTTTTTTTTTTTCGTTTTATCTTGAATTTTGTTTTGTTGTTTACGTTACTTTGCTCTCTGAACCTACTTTATGAATACGTACGTGTAAATCAAAATCAGTTTTATCTTAATTTCTCTTGTTTTGTTTTAGATTAACTTGACTTTCTGAATATTTCGATAATGTCTAGCTGGACCGCCTTAATGAATGCGTACACATAAATAACCTTTGACAAAAATCTTCGTTTTAAATACAAATTTGTTTACTTTTCTGTAAGAAAAACTATTGTGCCGGTTTTGTCTGTCCGTCCGCACTTTATTCTGTCCGCCCTCAGATCTTAAAAACTACTGAGGCTAGAGGGCTGCAAATTGATATGTTGATCATCCATCATCCAATCATCAAACATACCAAATTGCAGCCCTCTAGCCTCAGTAGTTTTTATTTTATTTAAGGTTAAAGTTAGCCGTAATCGTGCTTCTGGCAACGATATAGGATAGGCCACAACCGGGCAGTGGTTCAAGTTTCATGAGCCGCGGCTCATACAGCATTATACCGTGACCACCGAAAGATAGTTCTATTTTCGGTGGCCTTGATTATACGCTGTAGCGGCTGTACAGAAAACTCGAATTGCGCCGAAGAAACTTCGGCGCATTTCTTACTTTTTGGGAAGGGGGGGGGGGTTGCAATCTTACCAATCAAACACCCCCCCAACTCCAACTTAATGACATTACTCCTCCAAACTCGACTGATCCATTTAAAAGTGACATTTAGCTCATCATGATTAATGCTTAATTAAATTGAATTGGATATAGAATTTAGGCCAAAGGTCAAGCACTGGGACCTATGAGGCAATTCAGCGCTGAAATGGAAATTGACAGTAAAAGGTTTGAGAGGTGTAACAGGAGAAAAACGCAGCAGTTGCACCATGAATCAATTGTCAGGAGAGGGTGGAGAGTAAGATGGAAGAAAGAGAATACGAAAGGGATACAAAAAGGAACGAAAGGGGTTGCAGCTAGGGGGTGAAGGCACACTGCAAAGAACCATAAGTAATGCCTGCAGTGCACCACATGAGGTGCACTGACGGTACTAACCCCCTACGGGGATCATCATAAATAGTTCATCAAGATTAAAGCATAACACGACGGATGGATTCTTAGGAATAATTTATGTTCCTCTTGAGATGTTTCTCGTATCTGTCAAATCGAAGCCTCTCTAGAGTACGTTTCTAAGTTGAGACTTTCGCAACAATGATCTCTGAGATTTTATGATAGTTTGGGTGCGCCAACACTTCATTAAAACATGTTAAAAACATGTCGGTGATTATTGGACAGATATCACGAACATGTTGGAGAGAAGTTAATGACTTACTGGTATCTGTGACCAGTGACTCATACGAGAATCCAGCACTAGCCAAAGGTTCATTCTACACCCACAGTCACCGACTTGTTGTCAACTTGTTAGTTATATGTATGAGATAAGTTTCCGTCTTGTTTCTGACATTTTTCTCTGGTGCAGACGTACCCCTACATAGCAACTACTTAAGCTCTATAAAAACAATAATTACGATATCAATGATGAATTACAACGTTTTCTTTAATTAAACTTAGGAAATGTCTATGGAAAGCCATTTTCTTATAACTTAACCTAACTTAACGCAGACTTTTTATCTTTTTTTTTAATTACCGTTACTCTGTCCTATGATATTGGCATTTAGTAAAGAATATGCCCGAATGCGTAACGATTGTAATTCCAATTCTTACGCAAGCGTCGTAGCGTTATCTTTCATGGCACGATATAATGGCTAACATACTAGCAGCACTTACATCTTATTCAAGAAAATCATGAATGTGACCGAAAGTGACTGATGGTTTAGTCATTAACAAATGCCGAAAGTAACATGATAATATTCGTCTACTGTTGCAATATACTGTACATAACAATAGGCAAAATTTACAAGAAAAACACGATACAATTCCAGGCACTTTGAACATTAAAATACAAGCACCAAACAACTGAAGAATGTCGATCAAAATTCTCCAAAAAATCTTGATATTCATACACCATTACCAGAGAATGAAACGCTTTAATAAACACTAACATACACAACAACAGACAAAATACACAAAGAAAATATGATACAACACCAGCCACTTTTAATAACAGCAAAGCACAAGCTCCGAGACGACGGAAGCTGCCCATTGCTTTATGATGTGTTAAACGAGACGACGGTGCTTTCGCGGCGAAGCTAATTATTGTAATGAAAGCTGAATGTAATTATCTAATTACCCTGATGAACAAGAGTGTAATTTTACGGATGGCGAATATAAGAGGGATGCGAATAAGGGCAGAGGTAAATCTTACGGCGAGGAGATTTTATTTATTTTTTTTTTTTGCTTGGAAGAGGAAAATGAGGGAGGGAAATCTCATGCACTTAGGTTAATCACTTGAGAAAGTAAAGTACAAAAACAAGTGGTGTTCTGTCTTCCCTTCCGTCATTCGATTTCATGTTTGGTGGGGAAACTCAACGGGGAGTTTTCTCGTCTTTTTCAAAATGATAAGAGGATTTGCAAGCTGAATCTTCACATTCTTTACAGCGCTTCTTGCATGATGCACAGTGCAGACAGACGAGGAATCTTTCTCGAATTGGAAATCTGAGAGACAACAATTAACAGAGGACATCTCTTAAAATTCATACTGAAAGTCAAATGGATAACTTGCATGATTTTTGCAGAGGTATAAAAATTTTCGACCATAAGGCGAAAAGCTTTAGTGATTTCATTCTCCCATACTCTACCTCGTCATAAAAGCCACATATTCATTTCGGAGTTATTTATTGCATTCTAAAGTCTACGTTGATAATATTTCCAGCTTCACCACTTAGTCTTATCAAATTATTTTTACTTCATTCTTTATTTCGCCACGAGTATTAAACTTTGCGTTAATTTCATTAATGGCTGCAATATTCCCTAAACTGCAATGAAGTCTATTTTGAGTGTATTTTTCCTATCACACCTTTGTACACATGAATTCCTCTTGACTGCCTGATCTTAAAATTTTTACCAATTTCCTATTATACTACCTCGACTCAAAATTTAACTATCACGCCTTGAAAGATGTTCTGATCTCATTCAGGCACTTCATTGCATCGCCTCAAGAATTTTCTTAACTAATCTCAAAGGATTTTCTAATCTCATCAAATATTTTACTACTTTTCTCCAAGAATTTGACGATCTCATTTAACACCCTATTCTGAGATGATTATCTCTTTTCAATTAACATTTAAATTCCTTGTCTTGAGTGACTTTCTGATCTCATAAGCATTTTATTACCTAATCTCCATTGAATATTTAACTTCCTGGCCTACAAAAATATTAGGATCTCATTCAGTATTTAAACATCTAATCTCAAAGGACTTTCTCTTGCTCAGCACCTATCAACTTGAAGGATTTTCTGAATTCATTCAGCTTCTCATGTCCTTCTCACACAGTCCTAAAATTTCACAGTGGCCATTATCAATTTTAAAACCTATCTGAAATTCAAATTGATCTCAGGTCTTTTTTAACTCCCCCGTCTTATGCAATTTTCAGTTCAACTTCCTCGTCTTATACAATTTTCAGTTCATTCCATAATATATAAACACTTTCTATGCTCCACGTTTATGTCACTGCTAGGTCATCCCTATTTCAACTCTCTCTTAAAGTTTGCATGGATTTCATTCCTTATTTTACTACCTGTTAAAGCCTACACTGATTTGATATAATTCTTATTTAACTAACTCATATTAAGACCTACATCCACTTCATTCCCCATTAACTGCCTTGTGATAAAGTTTACAGTTGGGTTTCATTCTTTATTTCACTACCTCATCTCATTCCTTATTTCACTGCCTCCCCTAAAAGTCTACACTGACTTTATTCTTTATTCCCTAACTCATTTTAAAAGTGTAACCTGAATTGCATTTTACCTACGTAAATCACGTTTTCAATTATGATATAAGCTACAAAACAATTCTATCACATGCTATAGTAATATTGAAACTTCAGGTATTCACTTTTTAAATTACGATATAAACTACAAAACAATTCTATCACAAGCTATAGTAATATTGAAACTTCAGGTATTTACTTTTTTTTTTGTAAAATATAAAACTTGAGAGCAACCCAGCCAAAGACAGAATGTATTGTTATCCAGACCCTTATGAAAAATTAAAGGATGTGGGATTTTCAGACGAACGTTAGACTGCTTTATTTCCGGTATAATATTATCATTTGCTTCGTTGAAACTGACAAAATATATAAATAAAATAATAGCGCACCTTGTGACGCAAACGAACTAGAAAAAGATAAACACCCTGGGAGCTCATCAGAATTCAAAAGTTCAAAATTTATTCAGAATTCTAGAAACTCTTCCTAAGACCACAGCTAATCCACTTTCATTTTCATCAAAGTTCATAAAGGATCCGATGCAAAAATCCTCTTATCTCTGAAATTCTTCCTTCTCCTGTAACAGACTACTACAAAATTCCCTTGAAATATTAAGGACAGGAAAACAAACAGGCAAACACTTGTGAATATTTAACCTTCATCTACCTGGGTTAGTCGAGGTAATTTAAATAGGTGGAAAAACCGTACTTTATCTAATTACAAAATTAAGCTCTTAGGTATAATTATTAGGGTGGAAAAAGAATATCTATGGGAATTTCCTAGGGGATAACTGTGAGTCAAGTTGCAATAATAAAAATTTCTCATTTAGAAATTTGAATGTAACCCTAAGCTTTTATTTTCTAATTTTATTCAAGCCCCTAATTAGACTAATGTGCTCTTATAGATATCATGTTAGACTGGGGTTCGTATTATTCAGATTATATTTATGAAGTTTCTTAGTTAAACTAAAATTCAAATCGTGAAAGAGAAAGTGTTGAATATCACAGTTTTCTAGATAATAGAAAGGGCAGAAGATACATAAAAATTTCCAGCTTACATACTCAAACTTCGTGTCACTTAACTGAATATCAGAAGAAAATGAAATTCTCCGTAATATATACAGAAACGTTCTCAGATTCTTGAACGGGAACAAAAAAATTCTGTGACAGCATATACTGTAATAATAAAATAAAGATATACACACTAGGTGGATTAAATCCAAATTAACACAGAAAAGGCTTCAGTAAGCTAAATTACCATTCATTTATTTGGAACCAAAAAAAAAACCTCTCGCTCAACTCGGAGTTAAAAGGAACATTAATTAACTTCGTAAACGTTTTCCATTCTCTGGTCATTGAATTTTTAATGACTGAAACTGAACATAATTGGTTGTAAATCGTAACCGTTTTTTCGGGGATGCAGCCTCTGACTTTTACCGTCCTCATCCGCGTGAGAAATAAAACAATTATCTGTACCAGTTAGGAGTCTTCGTTACTCTTCAAAAGAACGTGCCAAGAGGATTTGCTGCAGGATGGCAATTATCTGTCGTGATAACTTTTACAGAGCGTTTTCAATCTGCCTCTTTCTCCTCATTTTTATATATATATATATATATATATATATATATATATATATATATATATATATATATATATATATATATATATAGGTATATATATATATATATATAATATATATATATATATCTATATATATATATATCTATATATATATATATATTATATATGGTCATTTATATATACAGATATATATATGTATGTGTAATATATCTATCTATCTATCTTTTATGTATATCTGTAGATATATATTATAATGGTCATTTTTTATTAGATATATATAAATTAATAACTTAATGGCCTTTTATGTATATATGTATATATATATATATATAATATATATATGAATATATATATATATATATATAAATATATATACTTAAAAGGCCATATACTACAATTACTATATATATATATATATATATATATATATATATATATATATATATATATATATATATACATACATACACTCGTTAGGCCCGAGTTCGACTCCCCGGCCGGCTAATGAAGAGTTAGAGGAATTTATTTCCGGTGATAGAAATTCATTTCTCGCTATAATGTGGTTCGGATTCCACAATAAGCTGTAAAGTCCCGTTGCTAAGCAACCAGTAGGTTCTTAGCCACGTTAAATAAGTCAAATCCTTCGGGCCAGCCCTAGGAAAGCTGTTAATCAGCTCAGTGGTCTGGTAACACTAAGACATACTTAACTTTAACAAGAAAAATGAAGGTACTTACATGTTCGTTCCCTAGCTAAATACCTTGTCATCAACCCCTTTTCAGACTGCTTATTACATACAAGTAGTAATGGGTTATATATAGCAAGTACAAAAATCCAGCCAATAATTCTGCCTTATGTACATTTTATTATGGAAAAAGAAAGAAAGTAATCAGTTCTCACATCCATGCTTTTAAAAGCATCACGAATTTGTAGCCCTGAATACGCTGAGAATGAAACGGATATAATCAGTAATGCTGCGAGAAATTCAAAGATACTGATTCTGTATTAGACAACGCATTAAGAGCGGCAAAAAAAAATTAAATAAATAAAACTTTTTTGCTAATAACGAAGAAACTCTTAACCCAAACGACTTACTTTCATTAAGAAAATTACGTTTTGAAAATCTAAAATACCGCCAGATCCGTAAAATTCTTACCCCAACCAAAAACAAGAATAGAAAAAAATAAACTTTTGATCAATGACATAACAGCTAATTTTCCTTTGTAATAATGTGTAAGAAATGAATATTCTATACATTATACATTTCATATTACATGTTAAATAAAATATACTATGCAAGACATACTATTTATATATATATATATATATATATATATATATATATATATATATATATATATATATATATATATATATATATATATATATATATATATATATATATATATATATACATAAAAGCATCATACGTTACATATGAAATATGAAATCTTAAATGACCTTTCATTAACTTCGGGATGAGGAACTCCGAATGAATACCACATTGACGCTACCTCGAACTCACCATTAACTGAATAATTAAACAACCCCCCCAACACAAAATAGTCCTGAATTTCGCAGCAGAAGAAAAACTACGGTAAAAATCACATTTGGTAGCTAAAAAAAATCAAGAATGAATAAGTAATAAGAGTAGTGAAAATGGAATTTGAATTCCACATAAAATGCGAGGTATGTAAAACATATGCAATCCACAAAACCATTTCTTGACGTACCAGACAAAGGGACACATGAATTCCGCAATAAAATAAGAAAAATTATACAAATATAGCGTTGAACCTTACGTTCCGTAATAAAAAAAATCAAACTAAATTCTGACAGAAAATGAGAAGACTAACAAGAGTGCACTCATGAAGCAAACACTGAATACAAAAATCTGAAATCATGAGTAGGCCTACCACATTAAAATATCAATGAGGCATAACAAAATTACAACATAAACTTTCCAATAAATAAGAAATATAAAATACGAGCTTGGAGGCGCGCGCTACGATGCGCTGGAACCCTGTGCTGCCCGTCATGTCTCCCCTACCCTTCCGATCCCCTACTTACCAAGCCCACACCTGGGCGGACAAACAGGTTTGCAAGAGGAGGGTGGATGTGTCATGTCCCCCATACCCTCCCGATCCCCTACCTACCCCGCCCCCAACCGGTGCGGACAAACAAGAAAGATCCACTCGGATTTTATTATTATAGATAAATAGTTAGATATCCACCCAAAAAATTCCTACCTCCTCCTGACTATGAGAATCATGACTAAACACAATCAGCAATTGTACAATGAATCAGAAGAATTGTAAAACAGGCACAGTGGCTTTCCCTCTTAAATGAGAAACATTACAAAACTTAAATCTTAAATCTTAACCTCCCCCTCCCCTGACCCATATATAACTACATGCATTTCAAAGAGGCAATTTTACTGTGCACGAACAAGGAATCTTTATAATTATGCATCTCCGAACACCTTGCGCAAGAGACATAGATAAAACGATAACAGTAACTCTACATTAACTGAGAAATACGTCAACAATAATCTATAAATTCTATAAAAAATGAGGGAAAACACAATCTTTAGATAGGTGTAAACTATCAAAATGTGTGAAAAATACATACCTCTAACCAGGTCTAAATTTATTATGGACAAAACTCAATTCAACGATGACAGACATAATAACTAAGAGAAAAGATGAAACTGTACTCCAACATTACACATTAAGTGAGAAACCTGACATAAAATACAATCCTAAACACGACACTAAGTTGGAAATAACAGATAACCAAAAAACAAGAAAATGCTATAAGCGTAAGTACAAAGAAAAATTAGCACAACAAGAACAATGCAACTGGATAACAGTTGAGCTGCACTTTACCTTTGCTGCTGGAAAGCCGCGTTCAGGAAGTCTTCTTATCAAAGGCGTTACGTATTAAATCACCACCACAAATCATAAACGTAACTAATCAGTGGACGGCCAGAGTTTTCAATTAAGCGAATATTCACTACGTCTGGCTACGGGGATTATGAAATCCCTCTGTCGATGACTGGCTCCGAACTCAGCGATGTTAAATCACCTGAGAAAAGGTAAACAAGCTGTTAGTGATTAAGCGCTTGGGCTCCAAAGAGAAAGTTCTGTAGTTCGCTGGGTATGTGTAATTGGAAGTAAAGCTCGTAGTTTTTTAATTACTGATATGAAAACAGCTTGATGAAACATTTTAGAATGAGGCTACAAGCTTCACTCTCTAGTAATTATGTTCTGAGGGGAGTAATATGCCAACAGCATTTGGAATTTCATTGTGGTCGTTCATCCTATTATTCCAACAAACCCAGAGCTGCCTAACTGCTGTCTGCATGTGTACACAAATACACACACACACACACAAATATATATATATATAATATATATATATATTTTATATATATATATATATATATATATATATATATATATATATATATATATATATATATATTCTGCCATATGCCTTCTCCATTCATACAGGGGTTTCACACTAGAGGATATTTCTTAGCCTTCCGGTTCTCAACAAGTCTTTTGGGATGAAGTTGGTAGACCCATGCGATTTCTAACCCTGGCAGCTGCCATCACAGTATTTTATAACAAAGTTGTTTATAGCACAACATGCCCATGACCCTCTATGCCCAGGAGTCAATTTGAGGCTTCTCGCGTTTGTTGGGAGGTTATAACAGAAAATTTGGTTGGGTCTGTAGAGGTCTTAGACATGTAGCTGGGGTATTTTTAATACTTGGTTACAAATCAGTTGAAATTCTTAGTCTATATGTTCTAGAAAACAAGTCCTAAGCCCTCGGAATAGACTGTAGACTAAGCCTAATTTAACTGAGACATCGTGGTAACTGAAAAGGCAAAAATGCCGGACAATGCAAAAGTGGGTTTTCTGTCGATAGTATGCATTTATATTATGCGTTACTTCTTATGACTGTATGACATCAGAATAGTAATTTTGTTCTCTGTTGCCATTCTGTTTTTAATTCGTACTTGTTACTACACTGCTTAATCTGGAGAAAAATGAATTCAGAGCGCCTCAGCCAGGATTTCACAAATCAACATGTATACATATCTCGTCCGAACCATGTCCGTTGGTTTAACGGGACTCATTGTCACAATTTCAAAGTATTTTTTTTTTTACTTAATATGTAAATTAGCAAGCTCTGAACTCACAGGACTGCCCATACTAACGCCAGACTTCCGTATGTAGAAAATTTATCCAGCTGAAAATTGTTAAACACTGTTACTAATTTTACGATTTCATTCAAACTAGCGGGACATTATCCGAGTGAGGCTTTAGTTTCTATGATAAAAACTGCAAGACATCTTTTATAAGTTCTTTGGTGAAAAGAGAAAGAATCAACATGTAGACTTGATAGCCTGACATTTCTCTGGGGTATATAAGCCTCTCTGGATGCGTGGACAAAGCCTTCTATTACGTGGAAGGGAGAAAACATGAATAAAATGGAGAGAGGAGACCCGATAGCCAATTTGAAATTCTATAATTGAATGCTCCCGCACATGAAACTATTGGTCTGAGAGGTAAAATATCTTTGTGGGTTTCTGGCAGGCCATAAAAATTGGGAAGTGTCCGATTAATTACTTTAAATTTCGCCAACAGTTCAGTACTTTCTTTAATGTCGTTTATTCATCTGATTCTTCACAAATTAATTTGTATATTTTAGAGAGGATTTTTATGAGTTAATTTCTCTTGGGTGTTAATATCAATTTAGAGTTCATCGATTCTGTATCAAAAAGAATCCTTTATCCATAAAAATAATTCTGCCATTTTCCTCTGATTACGTTGTTTAGTTTTAAAGCTAGGTTTATCACTTACCATATTTCCAAGCCCAACAATAAACTTGATTTTATTAAGATGTTTAACAAATATATCCAAATCTTCTATCGTACCCCATAAGATAACCACATAAAAAGTTAAATGAAATAAAAGATTTATAAAAGTTAAGATAAACCACATAAAAGTTAAAATATAAAGTGTGTAAGTCCTTTTGCTTTTGACCGTCCAAAGACTGCCAATAAAGCTGTAGTTAATATCAAGAGAAAAATCTCAAAGACATTATTGTATATAATGTCCTTTGTCTTACCTGTAATAAATCTTATATAAATGGATTTAATCGGCAAATCTCCATGTCAGAAAATACTTCAACATAAACGTTCAACTGGAATCTGTTACGCATCGTTTTCAAGATCAACGGTCGGGTCAAAGGTCAAATGACAGAATCCACCTTGATCTAACGAACAAGCACAAGGACCACCTCCAAATATCTTGGAACTGACAGTATATTTCTGAATTAGCCCTCCTTTGTATACATATACAGTACGCCCTTTGTCTCTTTAAATCTATTACCTGTCCGAAGAGAGGAAACGGCTGTTCCCGGAATTATAATATGCTATTCTTCACGAGGGTGTTTTTAAGGGCATTCTTTACCAAAAACACACACATATATATATGTATATATATATATATATATATATATATATATATATATATATATAGATAGATAGATAGATAATATATATATATATATATATATATATATATATATATATATACATATATACATATACATATACATATACACACACATGCAAAGGGTTTCCTAAGCTGATGGAGGTTACTGTGAAATTGGAGAATTCTGTCGAGCCAATATAGAACAGAAATCACTAATTACTGCTACTAATTATATCTTGCGGTTCTACGGATGTATTACTCTAGTGAGTCCATAATTGTCGTATCTATTTATAACAGCTTTCCTGAATTAGAAAGCAATCAGAAAGTCCAGACTCGCACAGCGCCAGAATGGATACGTGTGTGTGTGTGTGTGTGTCTTAAATGAGAAAACAGCTGTACTGGTTCCTTTGTACTTTGAGTTTATTGGGGTATATATTTCTTTATTTGCTGCTACTGTCCAGTATTATCTTTGCTTGTTTTCAGAGCTAATGTTGCTTGCTTGCTTTCTCTCTCTCTCTCTCTCTCTCTCTCTCTCTCTCTCTCTCTCTCTCTCTCTCTCTCTCTCTGCGTCTGCCTAACACACATTTTATATATATGTATATATATATATATATATATATATATATATATATATATATATATATATATATATATATATATATATATATATATATATATATATACTGTATATATATATTATATATATATATATAGTATATATATGTGTATTTACATGTAAATATATATACTCACACCCACCACACATATACATACTATATGTGTGTGTGCGCGCGCGCGCGTCAATTTATACATAAAACGGACTATTTATGTATATCAAAAAACGTATTTTCTTTTCATTTTCTGGTTAAGCTTTCCACTGAAAGCCATTAACGCGAGAATACACGAAGAGGCTTTCTTGGTAAGATCCGTACCAACCCACAGAAATATCTGGAATTCCTAATCGGGAAAGTAATTCATTTTTCCCCCAAATGAATTATAACGGAAGGGCTTGATCGAATTAAGCGGATAACGGCTAATAAATAATTGGGGTTAAGTCGGAAACTCAATATAAAAGCCTAAACATGCAGCACGGAATTTAATGAATTCAAATTCATCTTTGGAAAGTTCGTCCTTCTTCTTCTTCTCTCTCTCTCTCTCTCTCCATTTATATATATACCATATATATATATATATATATATATATATATATATATATATATATATATATATATATATATATATACATATATATATATATATATATATATATATATATATATATATATATATATATATATATATATATAACCTCTATCTAAATTTATCCTCTCTCTCTCTCTCTCTCCTCACTAAATTTACATATACACACACACACACACTCTCTCTCTGTCTCTCTAAATTTAAATCGCAGGTGAAGGTTAATCGCATCGGCTCGAAAACCACTGCGGCTTTCGGATTTCAGTCGCAAAATTACATTTGGCTCTTCATGATTAAAGGATAATCAGGTTGTGGGTAATTAAGATAATGTACTCTCGCGCGATAAAGGTCTCCTATTTACCCCATTGTGGTCATAATGAGTCGACTTTATCACCTGAGGCAATGTGACCTGAGGGTCCGTGTACGTTTGGCAATTGGTGACTCGGCATCGCCTTAGGTGATGCTTCTCTTGATTAAGAGGTAATTTTTTTGTTTGTGGTTTTTCTGTCATAGGTATGATGGAAGGGAGGTTGTCTATTAACCCTTTTTTAAAATCTTATTAATTTTCGGATTTGGAATTTGCTTTCTAAAGTGAGTAGTATGAGAGAGAGAGAGAGAGAGAGAGAGAGAGAGAGAGAGAGGCGTTATTATTTTTGTAAATTATTTATTTTTTAGGTTTTCCAATATGCTTTCTCAATAGTAAGTAGGACCAGAGAGAAAGTGTGTGTGAGTATGTGTCTTCTGACTATGCATATTAATTAAAATAAATATAGACTACTAACTTGATGCTAATCGTGTTGAGAGAGAGAGAGAGAGAGAGAGAGAGAGAGAGAGAGAGTAAATCATATATTAATTTTGCATAAATTCTTCTCATTCCAACATCACTGTTTATCGTTGTTCAGTGTTCTGATGAAATTTAATTTTCGATAAAACTCAACGAACACCATCGTCTTTATAACTGTTAAAGCACTTCCATACTTTGAAATTATCTTAAATTCAGGTGAAAATTTATCACAGGCTTCCTTTGAATAATTACCATTTGTACACTGAGAAAGGTAACTACAAACTGAATGCATCCTAAAGTATGTCTCAAGTTATATTTCCAATACGACAAACATCGAGGACTTGCATAAAATCATCAAATAACTTAATCTCATAACATCCAACTTATAAATTAATTAGGTTACGTCCATACTACCGTAAAACATGTCATAAACAGGTCTGCAACTTATTGCATCCATAATACAAACAGGCTGAAGACAAGTCAACAGCCGAAAGTGGAGAACGAATCATTGGCAAATGCTGGATAACCGTATGAAGCGGTGGTTAAGATTACCAATATGTCGTTGACTTGTATTCAACCTGTTTGCGATATGTGTCCGATAAGTTAATCAATGTGTTTGTGACATGTTTTACTGTAGTGTGGACGCATCCTGTGGGTATCTTACGGGGTAAAATATGCTCAAAGTTATGAGTGTGCGTTGGTTTGCGTTAAATGACTGACTAACCACTGAATTTATCTGTTTGACCTCAGAATGCAGTAAAATGGACAATATAATATAAAGCTCAAGTTGTTGCTTGAATGAAGAAAGGTTATATAACTAAACAGAAAGCAGAGGGGAGAAAGGTTGGCCGTCTGATAGAACACAAGCGGCTACCAGACTGAACATTGCATGGATTACCAATTTCCACAGACAAGCTAAATCCGGAACGATGTGATTAGACGGATTTACGGTGATAGGGCACGCGGTCTCTTAGTTTGTGAACAGTGAAGTTTCTCTTGGTTAAATTATTCAATTTAATAGGGTGAACAATGTAGACAATTTGATGTTTAAAGTTTTACTGGTAACTGACAGATTAATTAACATGAATTTAAAACAAAGACTATAATGTGTCCTACAGTAATAAGAGACACGTTAATAGAATTACTTCATTTAACAGAACGAACAAAGTAGTTAATTTGCTGTTTAACGTTTTACTAATAACTGACATGTTAAACAACATGAATTTAAGATTAAGACTGTGATGCGCCTTACAGTAAGTAATAAGGGACACTTTAAAAGAATAATCTGGTAAAACAAAAAACTGGTGACCACTGACATCAATCGATGGAATCCAGAATAAAATAAACTGGAACTCAGTGGCTTTCGGAAGTCAATACTGTGTTCTGAAACAATGATGGCCTTCGCATAACAGCCCTGTCCTTTCTGTACATTGTTATTTTGGTGACATGAATTATTCCTCTACCACAGGACACTACCTGACCTCTGCCGGCCGCTCTGGGACTAATGTACAAACATTGAAAATAAAAGAATATCGATACATTTCTCTATACTATGATAAAAACACCTTTTCCTAGTTCACGTTCTGTTATGCGAAAAACTGATCAAAAAGTATATTATCAAAAGTATATTCAAAGCATATTCATTTGTTAGCTCAAGGTAAAAAATGAATAGTTATCTGGGTAGGAGATATCACATTCGGTTACTAGAATAACAAATCCTTGATCAAATTCGGAATCTTTTAACTCATCAAAGTATTCTTTGAAATGAATACCCATAATGTTTGACGCCAGCAATTAACATAATTTCATTTCTCCTTATCTAGATAAACGCATGGAAAAAATACAGATACTAATTTCCTTTTAAAATGTAGACCAGATGATCTTATTTCAACAACGTCACAAAAATGATTAACTTACAGGTATTTAATCGTTAATGCTACAGGTGAATTAATCGCCACGGTATTCACATGAAGTGTTGTAATCCGTTTCGCAATGGGCGTACCATATTTTATTCAAGGATGAGCTTAAATACCAAGTTATATTTACAATAAAAAAATAAATAAATACATAAAAAGCGCAACAGAGCAAAGACGAATGACGTTTGCGCTGAGACAGAATGATTATGAATGGCTGGAGGTGCGAGAATTAATGAAGAGATGCTTCATCAGATGCGGATCATGGAATAGGCAAAACTGAAAACGTTTAGCTGTACTGAGTAGGTGCTAAGTCAGAGCTCTTCCTGGCTGAAGTGATAATGTAAGATAATGAAAATTCGGTTTTCTCAGATATATTCGAAATACATAACTGTATTAGGAAGACTTCCGAACGTGGATGTCCATAATAGTTTTCTATTATTTTCCATGAGGTGAAAAGAATGAAGACGACCCCTATGAAATTCTGATCATAAGAACGCCTGGGGGTTTCTGCTCTGCATGAAGTCCTTACTTTGGGGCTGCCCTCCCCTTAGATCCCAAGGCCCTTGCCTGACCAGCTGATTATGCTTCAGGTCTGAAATCCTTCAGAGAACCTGAAGCTAGATATCCTATCAAGCTAGAACCTTCTCCTTCACGAATGACTTCCGAGGGAAGCCCACGAGTGCCTCTCCAGCCAGATGGGAGGACCTCCCCTTGGGGCAGCCACTAAGGCTTGAGGCCCAACGGAATGGACGCTTTCTTTAGGAAATCTCGTGGGAAGGATGCCTTTCGGCCTAGTAGGGACCTTGCCTCCTTCCTGGAGGGCCTCTGTGAGGGATGCATTCCTTAGGAGGCCTGTTTTACTGTGACATGTACAAATTTAACTTATGAACCCGACTCGTAATTGGGATTCTCAAATATACTTCATGAGTTAATTTATTGCTGTTGTGTATCTTCATTTAAGTTACCAATAAACTTTCATATTCATGTCTAAAACAGAATATGTATGCAAGCATTTATGATACTACACGCACGCATATACCCATTCAAACAGACTCGCATATACATACAGACATACACACATGTACATACAAACACACACACAAATGTAATCAGACTACAAACTAAAGTAAATGAATTTTTTTTAAATATTTATTTCGAAGTTCCAGAGAAACACGGCTCTTAATTCCTTCATTATACTTCTTTCATTCAATCACTTATTACAGGGGCAAAATTAATAAACTGCTTGCATCTGGGGTGCGTCTCAAGCAAATGAAGATCAGCTGGCTAAAATTCATGTTAGTGACTGACAGGTGTCACTCATCTTCAGGTAACCTTCAGGACAGAAGTGTTCCTCTCCTCTCTCCTTCTGACTGTGAAAATTGCATGGCGAAAGATTCTGCGGTTTTGTAGCACTGACCAGATGCAAATCTTTACCTGATATATAATAAGTGGCAATTAGATGTAATCTCGACCGGTTTTGCTCCGGGGCCTTTTCAAGAAAACTTCTGAAAATGTCCTAAGGCGAAACAAGCCTAGAATATGTTTAATATCTTCATTTTGCGCTACTCACCATTTAAACATCTACTGTATATATATACACGCCTCCAACACACACACACGCATATATGTATGTATGTATGTACGTACGTATGTATATATATATATATATTTATGTGTGTGAGTGTGTACGTATATCTACTGGTTACTTTCACTACATACGTATATAATTATAATAACCACAATGCCCTCTAAACCTCTTCACACTTTCTGGATGAGCTTGTAACTACAAAGCCTGAGATCCAAATGCACGTATGTGTATTGTATATATACATACATACATACATGCATACATACATATATATATTATTGTGAAAAACTGAGTATTTAAAAAAACTGCATTTATAACATTTAGATATTAAAATATTCATGGGGGACTATTGCTGATTACTAAAGGCAATCTCATTTCAAAACTTAGGGCAGACAAGTTCATAAAGGTGTCTTCTTTTCAAACCTTGTCGGACAGCAAAGGAAGTTCTAAAATCTACTGTCAATTTTATTTTCTAGTGAATTATTCTTGTATTTTTTCGTGGTCCTATCTTTTCGACTTTTATGACAAATTTTACAGAGGAAAGCGAGAGAATCCAAAGAAAAAATATCTCACCATTTTTGGCATCAAAATCACAGCTAACATATTTCATATTTTCGTTTCATTTTTTATTGGATGGGGTGGACATTCCAGTTCCCTGGATAAACTCTGGGCTAGTGGAAGCAAAGACGCGGAGGGAATTGGGTTTGGTTGTGGTGGTGGTAGTGGTGGTGGTAGTGGTGGTGGTGGTGGTGGTGGGGGGGGGGGGACCGGGATGATCATTTATGAACGATACTGAAATAGTTATAGTTAAAGGGTGTAAATAAAAGGAATATCTGGCCGCAATTCACTGTCACAGAAATAGCAAAGGATCCTCGCCTCTAAAATGATCAAAGGAATAATCTAACAATGAAGACAAAAAAGAGGACTGATAAGCTTTGTAGTTACAAATGAATAAATCTTACCACTACCAAGTGAATAAGGTTACTTGTCAGACATTTCATGATCACTACATCATTTACATTAACTTATTTCCTATCTATCTCCTACATATGCTGTTGTTTTTGTACATCCTGTCTTTTTCGTCCTTTTACTGGGAATGTCTTTGACAACAATAGTCACAGCAGTGGAGAATATCTTACGAATGGGGAACGAGTGACCACTAAAGCCAACGAATGAGTAGTGTTTCTCGAGACCGACGTTGAATGAGTAGTGTTTCTCGAGAATGATTCATGTTTACGGAAAAGGAAATTTGCTTTCAAATGCCAATTTTCCTTTGACTAAGCAAATATATATATTTACTTTTCCACTCGTATGTTATTGATGTTACCTAAATGTGCTTGAGTATTTGTTAAAGGTGGAACGAGAGTTTGAAGGAAGTCTACTCAAACTTTAGTCCAGTGTTAATTACATCAGAACACATAGCAAAAACGACAATGAGCAAGGAGCAAAGAAAAAAAAAGACCTTTTTCCTATACACATATAAATGCAAATATATATACATACGTGTATAATATATATATTATATATGTTATATACATATATTATATAATATATATATATATATAT
>NC_089780.1:15997665-16122665 GCF_040412425.1 Macrobrachium rosenbergii
AGAAGTATTTTATATGAATAAACTAACCGCTTAGCTAATTAATTCCGCCGAAAAAAGAAAAATTTATTATGCCGACAAAAAACGACGTTTTTCGAGACCCAACCACCGAAAGCGGATCCAAGAAACGTAACTCCATAAGAAATGAGCTTCAGCATCTTAGGACAGACAACTGTCAATCAAAAGGACGCCACTGACGGGCGTTGCCTTTGCAATGGCGAAAGATCTCGGTTATTTTTTATCTGCCCTGGCGAGTTATTCAGGGGCCGCGGTCACGAGCTGAAATGTTGATACGATCTTTTTTTTTTTCTCTCTCTCTCTCAGCGAAGGAAAGCGCTTGTTTGATTATGATCGCTGCAGTAAAGTGATAGGTTTCTACGTGCTTGTTAAATGTTGCACAAATAATAATAATAATATTAATAATGACAGTAATAAAATATATATAAGTGAGATATGTAAGATAAAATTATAAAATAATGGAAAGGTATTTTACTGTAGTTTTGCGTGGTGTAAAACAATATATCTCAGTCGCCTTTATTTTGGTAAATATTCTTAAAGGCAAAGAATAGACATTTTTGTTCTTTACTACCTTCCACAGTCAGTCTGACCATTGAGTATCTGACATTTTACTCTGCTGAAGGCACTGCAATAAATTGCAATCTTCACATTTAAAATGATACGGAAATGAGTAGCCTAGAACTGAATACCAGACAGTCAAAAGAGAAATATTGCTATTCAGAAAGTAAGTCTGTGGAAGGTTAGTTTAAAGCAGACAGAAAATAACTGGGAAAAACATATGGAGATGCAATTTTTTTTTTTTTTTTTTTTTTATAGTAGAATATCGATAAAACCCCACGAGATGCATAGGGAAAATCTACTGAAATCACGCGAACCTTTTCACCAATCTAATTCCTACGAAAAGTCTACGGAAATCACGTGACCCTTTTCACTCATCTAAAAAATTATTTAGTTTCATCATGATGTCCTTCTGGTTCCTGTGCAACACAGGGAACCAAATCGAGTTAAAAGAATATACCAATATTGCGTCCAGGAGCATCTTATTCTCAATTGGACATCAGTCTGAAGAGGAGCGTAACAAAATTACAGAATGACAGATATCTTTTTATCATGTAGATTACTGAAGTTAATCTTGTTGCTCACAGTAAATCCATCATATTACAGAATTATGATTAATATATTGTATAATCCGAGAAAAGTCACTAAATCCTGTCAAAGACTGGTTTAAGATTTTTATTTACTCATACAACTAATTGTTGTTAAATATTTTGAAAGGACATTCAATTCTATGGGCATGAAAAAAATTCTTTTCAAAGACACTTTGCTTATGTTAGCTGTCTCTCTCTTACTCTATCTACTTATCAGCAGTACTGTGCTTCTAAATATCTCTAATGAGCTAGGATTTCTTGTAAATGAAAGATATTTATATTCAAGGCTGAATATTCATCCTCTGATAGAATGGACTAATCTGGTATGTCTGATGACCCTGGCATGTGCAAATCATAGCCTTTTCTAGCCTTCTTTAGTGTATTCTGAAATATTAAACTGACCTTGAGATGCAGGTTTCCACCACACAGGATAAGAAGCCCGTAGGTGCTCTGCCTTGCAATGTCCTTAACGCACAGCTTGGTAAGGGGAATGCCAATACCGATAGCCTCCTCGCTCCAAGATACTGACGCTACTTCCGTTTAATATCGCCATTGAAAACGAGAAACAGCATAGCCCCTGGAGGAAGAAGAAACAGATAACCAATATAGTATATGAATTTACGATATACCAAAGTCAAAGAGAAATATTGCGATTCAAAAAGGCAGTCTGCGAAAGATAAGTAAAAAGCAGACAGAGAGCAAGGCGTCATACACCGTTGAAAATCACGACAAGAGCAGAAATTTGATCAGATTATTCGAGAGTTGAAATCATCAACAACGGGCCGAGATTTGATTGGGCTCCCAAGAGAAGAAGCTATCTCAAATTCAGTCCCGTTATGGTGCTGCTTTCAAAACGTGGATAATCACACACTGACAGCTTCATCAGATTTCCCCGGACTGACATAACACTGCCGGAATGACGGGGTCATAAGCGTCGATACATACGGAATCACTCTTCATTTATATGACCAGTGGGAAAACAATCAGTCACTCTTCTCAGAATCAGCACTAAGGGAGCCACCTTCAGTTACCCTTTTGGAAAGGGTACATGACATCCCATAGGGCTTTCCTCCGTGGGAGCTCTTTCTGAACTTCTTCAGGGGCTGCATAAAGAAAAATGGTGGCAATACGTGCCCCTAGCAAATATTGCCATTATTTTGACAAAACGACAGAGCGATGTTAATGTTTACTGACAATCGCAATCATCGATACCTATATGTTATACAAACACAGATATGTAAACAATGAAGTAGGAATATATGATATATATATATATATATATATATATATATATATATATATATATATATATATATATATATATACATATACCTGAAGTATTGTTTAGATAACAGTACTCATTATTCACCCTTAATCAGTTAAAACAGGGAGGTTTCACGTCGATAAAAAACGGAATATTCTTAGCTGTCTAAAAGCGCAGAAAACATAAAATGCGAAACATTTTCCTAAGAAATGAGATGCAGCATCTTAGGAAAGGCAGCTGTCAATCAAAAGGACGTGAATGACACCTGAATGACCTTTCCAACAGGGGAAGATCTGGGTCATTTTTTATGGGTCCTTGCCACTTATTCAGAGGCTAGGGTTACACGCTGAATTTTTCACGGATTCTCTGCCAGTTCTCTTTTTTTAGTGTCATAGAAAGGAGTGCTTTGGGTAATTATCAATGAAAAGAAATTATAAGCTCTTTTTAAATTTTAAATGCCTAGGCAATAATAATAATAATAATAATAATAATAATAATAATAATAATAATAATAATAATAATAATAATTGTATCAATTATTAAGTCACTGGCAGTAAAAAATCTACAAATAGTTCTACAATTAATAATAATAATAATAATAATAATAATAATAATAATAATAATAATAATAATAATAATAATAACAACTAAAATAAGAAGTAAAACAATTATCACTTTTCACCAAAAATTATACCATTATTGGTGAAAAATTCCTATTGCTCAGTTACTGCATTCCGCCAGTAACTCTTATACTGGTCATTCTCTCACTTGATTGGAATCCTTTTAATAAAAAGAATATATTCAATACGAGTTCCACAGTAACTCTGACGCTGTAAGGATGACAAGGCTTAGCGGATCGTGGGCGGAACGCGGCCTAGGATCGAAGGAAACGACTTGGAATTGGAACTGGAATATAAGATTCAGGCCAAAGGCCAAGCGCTGGAACCTATGAGGTCATTCAGCGCTGAAACGGAAATTGAGAGGAAAAGGTTTGAAAGGTGTAACAGGAGGAAAACCTCGCAGTTGCACTAAGAAAAAATTGTTAGGAGAGGGTGGAAAGTAACATACAAGTCATCTGTAAACACAGAACAAAGTTTAGTTGCTTTTTATACTCGGCAGGGATTTTTGGACCAGACAGTATCCACTCTGCAAAGATGTCTGCAATATTGCAAAAGGTAAGGTACCGTTATATGAAACATTGTTAATAAAAAAACTTACTGAGAATTAACGCTGTTGATAAAAAAATGCTATTAATAAAAAAATTACCAATAATTAACGCTACTGATAAAAAACTTACTATCATTAAAAAACTTACTAGGAGTTAATCGGCTCCGTATGGCTGACGCTCTTTCAATATTTATACAAAAGTCCAAAATTCATCCACAAATTCAATGAAATCACATACTGCTTTCAACAAACAGAAAAAATATATGCACGTTATACAAATGAAGTACCGATATGAATAAAAAGTAAATTCAAAAGGTAGCATAAACTTGTACCATGAAAATGGTGAGAAAAGTTTATAACAAGGCAGAGAAAGTGAGTTGTATACTGCTTTCAACAAACCTAAAAAAAATACTCGTTATAACAATGAAGTTGTACTGGCATGAATAAAAAAAAGTAAATTTAAGAGGTAAGAAAATGAAAGAAACAGGTTTAAAACAAGGTAGAGAATGTAACTTGTATACTGCTTTCAACAAACACAAAAAAAATACGTTATAAAAATGTTGTACTGATATGAATAAAGAAAATTTTAAAATAATATAAACTTGTATCACGAAAATGAAAGAAACAGGTTTAAAACAAGGTATATTAAGTGAGTTATACACACAACCTTCCAAGGGGTCGATATAAGACGTTCAGTATATTTTATGAATGAAATTAGGAACTGAGGTAGAGGGTCGAAGTTCCACGGCCTGCCATTCGCTCGTTAAGGCTCCTGCAGAGAGGATTGGCTTGGAAGGTGGTCGTTCTAGGTGGCTGCTGCGACCCCAGTAGGTTAGTTGGTTAGGTTTTTGCGTCTTTCTTATCTCTTGTCTATAGATGACTCAATCGATCCTGACTTTGCAATTTACCTCTTAGCCCGTTTCAGCAATTTTTCTATTTCTTGCATTGATTTTTTTCCCTTTTGATACGAAGTATTAAATATTTGTTCGTGTATATACATATATACACACATACATACATATGTATATATATATATATATATATATATATATATATATATATATATATATATATGTGTGTGTGTGTGTGTGTGTGTGTGTGTATAAAACCCTGGGACGAATAACTATGTAATCATAGTCTCGAAAACGTAACTGTATTGCAAAATCATATCATTGCAAAAGCCATCCCCTTATGAATGTTACTGCATTTTGTTGTTGATGTTGTTGCTGCTGTTGTTCTCAAGGTACGAATATGTATTTGCATATTTTGGGAGTAGTAAATGAGCTGGATTTATATAACACATCAGCAAAACCTCTCAAGATATTGTAAACTTAATAACTAAGGAACTGGCGAAACACCCGAGTGTACTTTTTCTTTATCTGGATCCAAGTCGAACTAAAACTTTTACAAGGACGCAGCTATAAGACACTAAAAAAAGAAAAAAAATAGTGCCACGTAAAATACTGGAAAAAAATATTTTTTAAATTACAAATGTCAGAGACTTAAGAGGCTTCATGCCGGGAACACCTTTTGATATCTAGAGTAACTTTAAATAAAAAGAACCAGCCGTAGTAATGAGCAATAAGCGACCATAAGCGTTTTGCTAATGCCTCGTAAGAATTTCCGAAAAACTACAGAAAACAGAAATTATTTGACCTGGGAGAACTTAGGAAGCTTTAGTTCTATAAACATTCTGAAGAGGATGAGAATACTGTACTTTTGAAGGCTTATGAGTAGATCTCACAAAAGAAACTAAAATTCACAGTTGTAATATTAATGTATGACGTACATGACGCCTAGGAGAGTGGATGTTCACGTAGGTGTAGAAAGATGAAAGAAAAGTTGTAAAAGACCGGAATAAAGAACAGTCTGTATATCTCCAATGAAAAGAATTTTCAACGTGGGTCGATAACTTTACTTAAAACGGATCTTAGTATTCTTGAAGCAGAGGTTAGTTGACACCTTACACTGAAACTTGATTACAGAACCTTCATAGATGTTATGGCAAAAGATGAGAAACGTTTTAGCCACAGACCTAAAACAGCATAAGAAAAATAAGTTAATAACTAATTGTGCTGTACTTTACACTTTACAGTCTTAAAGACATGAAAATGGAAATACTTTAATAAACTATCGATTGTAGACAATTGTATTAAACAAGAACTGACTAAAGAGAAAATGGATTCCAGAAATTTTACGGAAAGAAGAATGGCTGCTATGTAGGAGATGGAAAAGATCAGGATATCATTACTGGAATTTCATATTCATATAATCGTAAGAGGAGTGACCTGAGGCGGTGTGGATAGCATCAGTTTTGTCTTTCCAACTCATTAGAAAAAAAAAACGAGAATTTTAGCACCTGTCCAGTTAATAGCATGATCACTTTTACTTATAATAACAGAAAATGCCCTGTTGTCCCCTACATATATATTTTTATTGTTTCTGCTTTCTTTTCAACGGTTTTCCAACTTGATCATCATAAAAACTGCTAAACGACATGCATGGGATTTACGTACACATTCTCTAACCCTAATATAAGGCTCCGTGCCCTGACCTAGCTCGCTGGAGCTTTGGCGCCCTTGGACACACCCAAATGATACTGTATATCCCAGCCTCCCTACTCTACATACTACCCATATATATATATATATATATATATATATATATATATATATATATATATATATATATATATATATATATACTGTATATATATACTATATATATAATAATATATGTGTATATATATATATATATATATATATATATATATATATATATATATATATATATATATATATATATATATATATATATATAGGCTATATACATGTGTGTGCGCGTGAATGTGTATCGAACTCAGTGATGATGAGCTGCTAAATTTAAGGCAGTAAATTATAAGCATTGATATTAACTCTTCAGGATTTAAGTGCCCATAATCATGTGACCTGTTTGGTCGTTTGAAATGAAAAAAAAAAAAGAAAAATTATTGAAACTCAGGGGAGAATTATAAAATATTTAGAAAAGCAATAACGGGCAGTAACATATATTATATAATGACCAAATTAAATGATATGTCTGTTTCAAAAATTATTGAAACTCAGGGGAGAATTATAAAATATCTAGAAAAGCAATAACTAGCAGTAACGTATATTATATAAAATGACCAAATTAAATAATATGTCTCTGTTTCCTTTCCAGAGTTATTGTTTATTATATACCCTTTAAAGTCACGACAATGGTATGCCTTCGTTATATAATAGGTGAGTGACAATATCTCTGTGCATGAATATAATCAGTGAATTAGAATCACGTAAATATACATTTCGTAGGATATCCAAGCTTGCAACATCACAGACAAACATCACGAAACCTCATGCGTTTGCATACAATGTATGTATGTACAGTAAGTAAATGCATACATACAAGATGCTATTGCTTGTTCAATTTTAGGCTATGACTGGGGTGGTGGTGGTGTCATTTCTCGTAAACTTGACTGTATGCCCTCTATAATTTCCAGCCCCCGCTGTTGCATACATATTAGACTTCACAGTCCCATACACAAGAGTCAACCAGCTAGGGATGTGGGATTCTCTATCCTCTTTTGTATCTCCTGATTACTTTAACCCGCCTCTTTTGCAGATCCGAGATTGACCTCACTTAAAAGATGAAATCAATGAAAATGCTTTTCTTGAGGGACTGGGTTTATTAACAGCACCTTTGTCCGTCTTGTACTATACACAACAAAAGATGCAAGTTCATAAAACAATTATTTATATGGAAATTGTCTGATATCAAAAGAGGCTGAGGAAACTCGCCTACATTTACAGATAGAAATTTCATACATTTCATACGAAAAATTAAGTTCTTGCATCAATTTCAATCTATGTGGGCATGCGAATGCACGCGTGGTGTGTATACCCATTACAATTTCGCAAAAAGAAAATGAGAGAGAGAGAGAGAGAGAGAGAGAGAGAGAGAGAGAGAGAGAGAGAGAGAGAGAGAGAGAGAGGTCTTCGCTGTTATTAACAGAGATATACTGAAAAGAGTTTTTATACCTCTTTTCTCTCAAGTGCTGGTCGCTGCCAACGCACTGTTTGTGCCTGGGGCTGACTGCGTCGAGAATCAAAGGCGTGGTCGTGGGCTCCGTCTTCTCCCAAGAGATGGGCGTGTCTCTAAAGACGACAGGTAGGAAACTAAATGACTCTTTCTGCACACCTGTTTGTTTTCATTTGCGTCAGAGGGTCTGTTTCTTCGTATTTCGTGTTGCTGGTGTGGATTTCAACTCCCTGGACATTGGTGTTTTATGTTGTCTATCATACTTTTAGATTTTGTCAAAAGAAATCTCACGTAAATGTCTGGGGGACAAACAGGTTTTCAGGCTTGCTCGCAGTTATGCGTAATAATATAATTAATCTTTGGTTGTATAAAATCCATTACGTTATCACGTTTAAAAGAATCTGTAATAGAAAAGTCAGTCTCGCGTCCAGTTTGCAAGAAACCTAAGATGACTGTTTACATAACTTTTCCTTATTTGTACTTTGTCAACTTTTCTTTTACACTCATTTATTTCATTTATATTTCAATATAAATATATAGAAATCCCTTCGGAGAGATGGGGAGCATTAAAAAAATCATAATAAAAGTTGTAAATCTAGGCTAAAGGAGCAGCGTTAAAATAGTTAAAATAAAAAAATTTATAACAGAAAATGTGTGAGGTATTCTGGAAAGTAACTTCCATAGTCAGAATAAACACTACCATAAACATCGTAATTGTTATCTTAATGACTGTTTTTATAGCTTCAAATTTGCTAAAATTTGTCTTATGAAAATAATGATGACATCATCTTATTTATATATTTTTAGAGATATCAATGCGATCACTAATGGAAGAAGAAATGAAGACCCATAAAAGTCAGAGTAATGGAGGATACCTTTCAAGTGCTAATGTATTATTATACTCATATTGTTTTTCAGTTCTCTGTTTATGAATGATGTACTGGCGACTGTGTCAGCCTTGGGGTCGCAAATACCAAAATTACGTCTGAATGTGCTGTTTGATCACAAGTATGAAGGTATGGTTAAAGATAAATCTTTAAACAATTATACAAAATATATATGTATATACATATATGTGTGTGTGTGTAAATGTATGTATATATATATATGTATGTATGTATACATATATATATATATATATATATATATATATATATATATATATATATATAATATATATATATATATATATATATATATATAAATATTATATATATACACACACATATAACCTAAGGCTTAAGTGCATACATGTCGGCTTACACGCATTTATTTGATATCTACATACTTTCTTAAGCCGATAAAAAGCCTAATCATTTACAAAAAGCGCTTCTTGTTGAAACACACTTCAAAATGTCAAAATGTCAAAATTTGTACTCGTTGACAGGTGAGAGGAGTTGTGCAATAATACCTTCTGCTGATAAGATTATCTCCACTTGAATACATTTCGCTTCGTGTATTTAAGTATTCTAGTCAGATAAGTATTCCTTCTTTTGAAACAGAATCTAAACTGATTTCGTTTCATCCTCCCAATTCTTGCACTGGATTGATCAAATGAAAGACGCCACCATGAATGCAAAGGATCTTGCGCAAGTGGTGCCTAAAGGGTTAAATTTCTACAGCTACGACATCGCCTTGGCAACACTGCAACAAATCCTGACATCGGCTGCAACGGGAACAACCCTTCTGCTGCTCTTGTGTTCTTCTGAAAACGTCCTGACGATGTTTCGGACCGTAAGTATGCTTTGATTTTTACTACCCATTTTCTTATTGTTGTTTTTGTCACGTATTTCTTTTTTCCTATTTTTGTCTGAGCGCAATTTCCAGTATCTTTCGTTCAGGTGGAGTTTACACAAATAATTTCGCACTTTTTGTATGATGGAATGGCAAAATCTTCGGTCTAAATTTGGTGACACTTCTATTGCCTTTTCTTTTCTAACTCATTAACTAGTCTCTGGTATAATGACAGATTCTCAATTGAAAACTTTATCACTTGGTTTTTGCTGCATACCATGTATCACTTTCGGATAGTCTCAATAACATTCCTTCGTATTTCTTCTTTGAATAGTCAAAAACCTGGAGATATTTGCGTTAGTCATCACAAAGTTTGTCTCTTGTTTTTCGATCCCTGTATCTACACATCCATCTTCTTCCACAGATCCGGAAGAAGCGACTGGAAAGTCACTTTGCACACTGGCTCCTGATGACGTCAGACGCTCGCGACTTCGAAGAAATAATCCTTGGTCTCGAGGGCGTCATCCACGAAGGCACGAGGACGTCGCTCGCCTACAGGAAATCCCTTGGAAAGATCTCTTTCCTCTCCTCTCGTGTGGACGGCGAAGGCGTCGTAAGGTGAGGGGATTTTCGGTGATGTTTAATGTCTGGATGCTTGAATTTCAAGTCAATGGCACCTGTGGCTTTGTTCCATATGAACAGGGTTCATCTTCTGAATAATAATAATAATAATAATAATAATAATGACTACAGTTCATGACGAGACCACTAGTATTCATGGCAATAGACCGAGATGGTTTTGAATGTATGGTGGGGATAATTCATGGCATTTTGTAGGGTATCCTTTCCATGGAAACAGCATTTGGCTTATAGTAACCAAAGATAAGACTAGGAATTTTTCTTATACATCACTTGCACTTTTAAACGCCCGCTCATTCAATAATGTAGAAAAACATCTAGATTTGATCTTGTTAAACTTACTAATATCTCATTCAATGTATTGATCACTTGGTCACAGTAGTGACAACTACCATCATACCCTAGATCTCAAAAGTAAACAAGAAGACATTGTAGTGTTTCTCTTCTTCTGTAAGGCAGCTTCCTTATCTGTACTGCTTCTCTCTAACATTGGGCAACGTCCACTGATTTACTCTATCAGGTTCTTCCCTGAAGACCAATTCACCCTGAACAGTGTCGGTTCTCTCGTGTTCCCACACGACGAGCTTCTCTACAAGGACATGAAGGGTCGAGTGATGAAAGTGGCAGCCAACGACTTCGAGGGTTTCTTTGAGATCGACCACAGTCCACCCAGGAAAGGAGAAAAGCGGCATGGCATCCACCTTCTCGGAATAGATGGAAACATTGTGGAGACCCTCAGCGACGCCCTGAATTTCACGTAATTTCTGAACTTTCTGTGTGTGTGTGTGTGTGTGTTTGAGTCACAGAGAGTCTATAAACTATAACGGCGATCTCCCTGCCGAGCGCGTGACTTTGGGCGGCCATAATGAAACACCCAGCCCAGCACAGGTGACAAGGACTAAGGCAGCACATTGCTTATCTTCTCATCTCGTTTAATTAATATGAGAACAAGTTATTTAATTACAAGTAAATTACTCATACTATACAATGTGTTCAGAAATATGATTGTTCTGAGGTCGACTATAGTTGAAATAACGAATTTTGTATTCTAATCTATATGGATCACAAATACTGGAAAGCTAATTGACTAAAAAACTGAATCCCTTATTAAGCAGTCAGTAATTTAAATACATACGAATAACTATATTTTCTCCTTCAATAAAAAAGAAAACCTGAAATATTGATTATTCAATATATCTATAAAATTGGAGTCATTCTGTATGAATATAAATAAATAATTCTGAAAATTTCTCCAACAAATAAATCTGGAAAGTTTAAGTCAGTAATATATATCCATACAAATAATTCTGTATATTCCCTTCTAAATTACACAGACATACATACTCACATACACAAACACACACACACACACACACACACACACACACACACACACATATATATATATATATATATATATATATATATATATATATATATATATTATATAATCTTATATTTTTTAAACACACAAATTTTTTAATTTTAATTTTTGGTAAAAGTTATCGAATTATAACGCCAAGGAAATAAATAGCCTTTAAGAAGAGTAACAACAAGGGAGAGGACTCTTGGCCAAGAAGACGCTAGGCTTATGCCTATTGACCTGGCATGTATTTTTACCCTCTTTTTAAGAACAATTTTATTCCAGATAAGTCAGAATTGGTTTCTTATGATAGTTCTTATTTGAATATTCTATGATTATTGCAAAGTCTAAATGTATATATATATATATATATATATATATATATATATATATATATATATATATATATATATATATATATATATATATATATACATACATGTGTGTATATATATATATAAACTTTGCAATAATACTTACAATATTCAAATAAGAACTACCATAAGAAACCAATTTTGACTTATTTGGAATAAAATTGTTCTTAAAAGAGGGTAAAAAAAAAAATACATGCCAGGTCAATAGACATAAGCCTAGCGTTTTCTTGGTCAAGAGTCTATTCCTTGTTGTTTCTCTTCTTAAAGGCTATTTATTGCCTTGGCATGACAATTCGATAACTTTTACCTGAAAAAAAAAATTACTTTTGTATGTTCGAAAAATTAAGATTTAAATGATATGGCATCTTACAAAAATGAGCAGTTTGAAGGAATAGGCCTAGGCGTAGCCTAAGCCACCAAACTAAACTTTCTTGCTCTTACCAATCTAAGAGACATATCGTTCGATGAAGCATAAATGACAACAGAATTTGTTTCATATATAAAAGATACAACTATTTTTACTTTGAATCGAATATCATAAGTCGTTTTCTGAGGTTTGTTTACGTCGTCCTGAAATACTCTCACCAGGTGTAACGTTTTGGAATTCCGTTGAGGAACCACGTTTGAGACAATGCATTTTGTCAAACTCTAATGCTGCCTTTTCATGTCTAAAGCCGAAAAACTTATTGCATAGACTCCTGTATCCCATATGCCTACCTAATGTAAAGAATTCCTGAAAAATGCAGCAATAGTCCTTATGCATAACAGTGACACGTTAAAAGACGAGACTTATTGACACAACCAGAAACATATAGGCCTAGGCCTACTTGCTACTAGGCTAAGCATCTTTTATAACGGACAAAAACTTTTTGACTTTGTATTATGTGGAATATACACGATTAACGATTCTGACTTCGAAACTGAAAGCGCCATTGCACACATGCATCAGAAACATTTGCTTAAAACATACTGTAAGCCGTGTTAACACAGCAGCGTATCTACTGCGCACAAAACCCTCATCAGACTAGAACATACTTTTGGCCAAATAAAATTCACTATGCTTTGCTTACACGTATCTATGTATTTTTGAAGAATTCATGCGCCAATTTATGCAATTATAAGCTGCGCAATTCCACCATTATGAAGATAACGAACGGAAAAAGTCGAAGGAAACACTAAACACATATTCAAATCCCTCGGTTCCCGGGTAACTGGACTCTGGAGAGACCTGCAAGCAGCGCAGCGCCGCCCTGGTGGCGGCAAACTAAACTACGCAGCACTACAGTAGTTTACAGATAACGTCTGCAACATCTTTAGTTTATTATCGACCCTCAATGGTTTCAGCAAGTGTCAGAGTGTTTTGTAACAACTGTGCGATTCTGAGAAAATATTATTAACTGAGAAGTGCTCTTTGAAATACCAGAGCAGTTTCGAGATGTGTATGTCTTCTTTATTGTGAATAGCAGATTAGCCTAACAGAATTCATGAGAAAATAAGATCCCCTTTCAAAAAGTGTAAACAAAGTGTAAAGAGCCTATAAAGCTGCTATCAGTTATCAATATGGTTATATTTTTAGAAACCCTTAAACTACCTAATGTTCTCAAAGTATCATAGACGAGCGCGGAATAAAAAAAAAAAAATTAGTAAAACTAGTTTTAACCACAACCAGGAAGAGACGGGGTGCGCTTTTATCGTCAACTCTGTAATTTTATTCTATCACAATGGTTTGTTTTATTGTTATTAAGACTGCCCGGAATACGTTTTGTTTGATAATTTTTGTAATATTTAAAACTGTCACTTCTTTGTTTTAAAATATCGTACTCTGAAGGTTTGTTTTTAATTAAGCTCGTATGAAAATACGGACACAGCACAAACATTTTACTTTAGCATTTGCCGGCCCTTTCCCCTACTATATTTTAACCTCTGAAAATGTCCTTCACGCGTTTTTAACCAGTGGATTTGCTGAATGGATTATAGTGCCATATCTTACCACTTTACGCTTCCTGCATCATTTTATTTCCGTAATTTTCTACAGGTACGACATCGTACGTCCAGATGATGGCTACTGGGGGAACCCATTACCTGATGGCACCGTAACGGGTGTTATTGGAATGACTGCTAGGAGGGAGGTCGGGTTTGCCCTGTGCGCTGTTGCTGTCACGGGTAATTTATATTTATATATATATATATATATATATATATATATATATATATATATATATATGTATATATATATATATATATATATATATATATATATATATATATATATATAGTTATTCTTGAATTCTTCACTCTTAATATGTACTAAAGCTTATGTCAAGTACTGTATATACAGTATAATGTATGAGGGGGAACTTTTGTTTAACCAAGGGCCTGCTATCGACTGATATACCTTGTACGAATATTTTGTACACCCCGTAGGAAGGCATCGCGGTCAGTGCAACCTATGCAGCGCCCTGTAAGCATTGTTGAAGGGTGTCTGCAGCGTCCCTTCGGCCCCTAGCTACACCCCGTTTTTAGCCTTTCACTTTCCCTCCATTCTCGCTTCCATTCTTCAGTCTACCATGCCAGTATCTCTAATTATTAATTCTTATTGCAACTGTAGGGTTTTCTCTCAGTTTCGTCTTTAGATCCTTATAATTCATCTCATTATCCTTATACTTGAACTCACTATCTTGCTATCCAACCACTCCAACTCCCTCTTTTCAGTCTTAAGCACAGAATGACCGAAAGTGTTCCAGTACTTGAATTTGTATAGTATTAAGTCGATTAGTTTGCGATATGCATTCCAGAAGGTCTATACAAGAATTCACATTATATTATATTAACCTATTTACAAACTCTCGTAGACTAAACCTTTTCCTCTTTTACCAGAACTTCGGGAAACAGCCGTGGACTTCAGCTATCCATACTCGATAGAGACCCTGGCCTTATTTTCGAGGGCGCCCAAAATCAGGAACAGAGCTCTTGCTGTTCTGTCTCCTTTCTCGCAAGAGGTAGTGAAGCTGTCAGTTATTTTAACTTCAGGTTTAAAATTCTTCATTCTTGCTGAAGCCATTGTGATATTCAGTGTCCCGTCTTTGTTACTCTGAATTTATCTTAAGACTTCTCTTCCAGAACGACACAAGTTCATCATTACTTGAAATTTGCCTGTTTTGCCAATATTCACTATGCTGACGATAATGATAACTACCCTAATAAATGAAGGTTTGCCAAATTCCTCTCGTAATTTAAATGGAGTCTTTGCTTGCCTATAAATCTTTCAATTTTTTTGAGCTATTTCTAAAACTATTGGATATTAAGGAGCCATCTATGTTCTAAACTTTATCTCTGTACAGAGCTCGCCATTCAACGAAAACCTACTGGACTCATTAAACCAAGCGGCTGAAATTCTATAGCAAGTTACAGTTTACAAGCCACGTTGCAACTCGTGGACCCTGAAAATAGCTTCATATTTCAAAATGAGTCTTCGCAATTGAAAACCATTGTTCATTTCCAGACCTGGCTGTGCATTATCATCGCGGTTCTGGCCATTGGACCTATCCTGAGCCTCCAGTCCAGGGTGTATGAGTCCGTCATGGGTAAGAAGACAGAAAGGACCCTTGAGCAATACTCCTTCAGCATGTTCAGGACTATTGTCACTCAGGATAACGAACTTCGGGAAGACCACTGGCCTCAGAGGAGCATTATTGCCTCCTGGTACCTGTTCTCCCTCGTTGTCACAGGTAATTGCTGGCCCAGTGGTACCTGAGAAGCCCTTGGTACCTAAGAGGTCTTTAGCATTTGGTAACTTTCCGTTCTGTATCAGGCTTAATGCTGATTAGTGCCTGAATAAAAAATCATTGAAATTTTGAGTTTTGTATCTTTCTAAGGGAAGGTAACTTAACTTTTTTAATTCACTAAATAAAAATAAAAAGGAACGATGGCAATTGGATTCTTCGTAAAAAACAATATATTAAGCATTTACACAACTCAGTTATCATCTTACACATTATTAAAATACAAAGGCACATATACATTAAAATATCTAAAGTATATATATATATATATATATATATATATATATATGTATGTATGTATGTATATATGTGTGTGTGTCTGTGCCCGTGTTAATAGTTTGCAAGAACAGTACGTAATTCAAACGTTACCTCAAGGCTGCACCACAGCATATTGGAACGTTTTTCCTCTTTCCAGAACTCTATTCTGGAATGCTGACAGCTGTCTTGGCCATTCCGTCCTTCGAGAAACCCATCGACTCCTTGACCGATCTTCCGAAGGGCTATCCAAGATGGCTTCACTCTAGGGAATCCTGAAGGATACAGCAAACGAAATGATTTTTAGAGTAAGGGGTAGTTTTACCTTTAATTCATTTTACTATTAAATCAGAGCTATAAAACAGTGACTTTTCTCTCTCTCTCTCTCTCTCTGTTACTTAAATTATAATCTCCTTTCTCTTTCCTGCTCTGATAATCTCGAGTGTTTTTGTTTCATCAGTCGAAATTACGATGCAAAACTCTAGACAAATTTTTCAACTTTTAATGACCTCTCGAGCGAAAAATCTTTAACGAATTCATATTGTTTCCACAATAACTGTTACTTAATATAAAAATCATTACTCTATCATTATTTTGCATCTGTAAAAAGGTTTGTTTACATTTTATATTCAGGTGATAATATTCTGTAGCTCAGATTTGACAGACAATAATAAACTAGTTTTTCATTTATTCTTCATATTATCAGAATTGATCCTAAAGCCTAGTGATTTCATTTTTCTGTTTGCTTACTTAATTTCTTGACCTGAATTTCCTTATATCTCCACCACTGATGTATATCATTCGTAAAATTGTCTCATTCTGCAGTGGCTGAACTCTGTTTACCAGAAAGGGGGGTGAGGGGGGTGGTGTCCAGATGATTTTTAACTTTACGATTCTCAGCAAATTTTCAGGGATGAGGCTGCTAGACTTATGCTCTTTTCTACGCTGGATGCGACCTACCACAGTCGATTAACCGCCAAGTAGATATTTCACAATGGCATTTAGAAAACACACAGATATAGATATATATATATATATATATATATATATATATATATATATATATATATATATATATATATATATATATATATATATATGACTAGTATATATATGAAGGACATGAAGAAGTAAACATTCAAGAGAAGGAATGGGTACAGTAAACATTCAAGTGCTAAAGCTAAAGCAGAACAATGAGTTTAACTATTTGGGATCAGTAATAAGAGAAGAGGGAGGCACTGAGAAAGCAGTGAGACAGAGAGTGAAAGAAGCATGGCGAAAATGGAGAGAAGTAACTGGAGTTGTTTTAGACAAGAAAGCGCCATTAAAGCTCAAAATGAAGATTTACAAGACACTTATCAGGCCAGTACTATTATATGGGGCAGAAACCTGGGCACTTAAGAGGAAAGAGGAGGGACTGTTGAAAGAACCGAGATGAGGATGGTGAGATGGACTGCTGGAATATCACTGCTGGAAAGGAGGGAGAGTCATGATATAAGAGAGAATGTGTGGTATATTTAACACAAAGGAGAAGGCTGGGGAAGCTCGTCTGAGATACTATGGCCATGTAATAAGAAGAGAGGAGGTGGAACCAATCAAGAGAGCTAAGAACATGCCAGTGATAGGGAGGGGGGGGGAGGAGTGTGGGGTGTCAACGGATCAGATGGATGGATGTGGTGAGGAGGGATATGGGTGAGGTGGGACTGGGGGAAGAAGATGCTAGGAACAGAAACAGATGGAGAAAGTTGACTCGAGCAACCGTCCCTGCTATACAGTGGGACTAATAAGGTCGAAAGAAGAAGAAGGTATGTATATATATATATATATATATATATATATATATATATATATATATATATATATATAATTGAGATAATTTATATGAGTTAAACAAATGAGTTATTCAGCCACACAACTGGAAGCTGTGCATCTATGATTTTTAATGTTAGGGTGCTGGATCCCATTTTCTTTGCCCTCCTCAGAAGAAGAAGGACAATGGCAATTTCTACCGTCTTATGCACAGAAAACAAGACCTCATAATGACAAAAAATATTATCTATGACCAGGAAGCCACAGAGGGACTGTTCAAAGAAACATGGGAACTGTTCAACCACAAGAATCCAGAGGAAAGTTTTATTACTCGTCCGGAAACTGGAATAACTAGGGTGAGAGGATTTTCATCATTTTTATTTCGCAAGGAAACAATAATTTAGTGATATTTCCCAAGAATCTGACGACAGCTTTCTAATTTACTGACGCTTCATAAATTCTACAATAGTATTTGATCTAAGTTATAAATTCTACAATAGTATTTGATCTAAAATATAAATTCTACAACAGTATTTGATCTGATATAAATTAGATAATAGTATTTGATCTAAGTTATAAATTCTAAAATAGTATTTGATCTAAAATATAAATTCTACAATAGTATTTATTCTAAAATAGAAATTCTACAATAGTCTTTGATCTAAAATATAGATTCTATAATAGTATTCGATCTGATATAAATTAGATGATAGTATTTGATCTAAGTTATAAATTCTACAATAGTATTTGATCTAAAATATAAATTCTACACTAGCATTTGATCTAAAATATAAATTCTAAAATAGTTTTTTATCTAAAATATAAATTCTACAATAGTATTTGATCTAAAATACAGATTCTAAATAGTAATTGATCTGATATAAATTAGATAATAGTATTTGATCTAAGTTATAAATTCTACAATAGTATTTGATCTAAAATATATATTCTACAGTAGTATTTGATCTAAAATGTAAATTCTACAATAGTATTTGATCTAAGTTATAAATTCTACAGTAGTATTTGATCTAAAAATAAGTTCTACAACAGTATTTGATCTGATATAAATCAGATAATAGTATTTTTGTTATAAATTCTTCAATAGTACTTGATCAGTTATAAATTCTACAAAGTATTTGGTCATTTAAAATTCTACAAATTTATCTAATAAAATTCTATAACAGTATTGGCTTTAAGAATACAATTATCAACCATAAAACCAGGCGAGAGACTCGAAGTACATCTTCATCGACCTGCAAATCTCCAACGAAATTCTGATCACGAAAATGGGAAGAAGAAAGTTTCATGTGGGACGCCAATCCTTCCACCCGCACGGCATCGGCATTGCTTGTCCTCCAGGAGTCCCTTATAAGGATTTGTTCTCAAGCCTGTGAGTTTCTTTTGCGGGATTTCTCTTTCGTTATGTTCCACCCATTTTGAGAGAGAGAGAGAGAGAGAGAGAGAGAGAGAGAGAGAGAGAGAGAGAGAGAGAGAGAGAGAGAGAGAGAGTTGGAGGGGGCATTTGGAAATAGGAAACGAAACATTATTTTGAGTGGAAATAAAAGGATAACCAAATGAGAGAGGAATAAGTTAAAAAACAAAGGCCTTTGGGATAGATGTGTGTGTGTGTGTGTGTGTGTGTGTTAGAGAGAAAGAAAGGGATGGTGTATCTTACCGTAAAACCTCTTACATTTCCATGGTTATGATGGTTTCTTATATCTCCGGAACTTTCGATAATGTGCTTCTAACACCTAAGAGAAGGCTCACTAACAGCACGTCAAACCACCAATACATGCACTCCCCCATTCACCTTTATTATACATGAACTCTTGTTTCTTGGATGCTGAGGTCCTGTCAAATATCTCTTTTTCCCATATATACGTTCCATCGTGGTCTGCAGCTTCCTTTTTTTTTTTTTTTTTTATCTTGCCCACAATCCACACTTCACCTCCATAAAGAAGAGTTCGTTCAACCATCTCTTCGTACATTCTAACCTTGGCTTGCATAGACACTTAGAATTTCCACACAATCTTTGGCACACTTCCTGCTACCTTTCTTCCTTCACCTGTTCTGTGACTCACCCCTTCTCCCACCCTGCCACCGTCTTCCAAATTCTATTATAACGTTCCCTGCTTCGATTTCCTAAACTAATGTTGTTCTCATTTATACATACTCCATCAGGCTACGGAGGATGATGGAGGCTGGCCTCCTTTCAAAATGGCGGAAGGATGAGCTCACCAAAGTGGCTAACTTGGCACCAGATAATGACGGCGGCGGATCAAGAACATATGCTATCAACCTAACCCACCTTCAGGTGAAAATGTTTTAGCTTGAACGTACTATAAATTCTCCACACTCAAGCTTAATTATTTCTTCACCTTAGGTCCCGCTCGTTATAAACAACTTTCTTCCAGAGATTCTTTCTTCAGATGTTAGGTTAGGCTCATCTATTGCTACACATTATTTATTCATGAACCACTAAATGTTTAGTACTGCTTCCCCAGCATGCAACCACAAACGATTTTTCCAGAAATATTTCATCTAATATGTATATATACATATATATCCACTGGCTGTCGGCCTTAGAAACAGATCAGCGCCTGTCCTATGAGCCTACAGAGGCCCAGAAGGACTTTAACTTTTAACTAATATATATATATATATAAGCATATACATACATACATACATATATATATATTATATAAATACATATATATGGTTATTAATTGTAATTATTGTCCTTCTTAGTTTTTAATTTTAATTATTGTCCTTCTTGGTTATTAATTATAATTATTGTTCTTCTTGTAATTATTGTCCTTCTTGGTTATTAACTGTATTTATCGTTCTTCTTTCCAGGCTGCATTTTTCGTGGTCGTACTCGGTTACTTAGCGGCAGCGTTGGTGCTGACAATCGAAGTCATCATTTCCATTTCACAGGATTCTGGGTAAAGATTTTCTTCAAGGAATCAAGCTAATAAAACCAATATTAAAACCGGCATTGCATAAATCACTTATGCATGGGTGTACGTACACCTAATTCTGAAATTCTGTGTATCAAATACCCATTTTTGGGTGTCCACTTTCAATAGAAAATTCCTTTTCTTGCCCATTCTGGGTATGCTCTTCTCATGGGATTAAGTTTATGAAACCTGGCATGGCATAAATCAGTTCATGTATGGGTACATGTACACTTAATTCTGAAATTCTATATATCAAATACCCAATTTTGAGTTTCCACTGTGAAATGAAAACAAAAATTCCCCTTGAATGCCTGTTGTCTCAAAATTTGATAAAACGTAAACTTTATAGCTGTATCTTTAAAAAAAGTCCTCGTGGCCTTTAAAGGTTTTTTTTTGGTCTAAATAACAAGAAATGGATCTAAATTCTTTTTATTACGTGGAAGTCAGAGCCATCCAATCCGATACATGACTTCTGGCTATGGCCGTTGCTTTTGAGGATTCATTTTATTTTGTTTTTCAGTCGATTTCTTAAAAAAAAAAAATAAAAGAAAGGGGGTCAGCTATCCGAATTCATGGATATCTCCATTTAAGGCAAAGGTTAATGTGAAGTGTTTGGACAAGAATAGTTTTATGAGGCTGTTATTTATGAGGTAGAAAACGTGAAAGTTAGCTCCATTTATATATGAATATATATATATATATATATATATATATATATATATATATATATATATATATATATATATTATAATATATATCATGTATATACATATGCTTGTACATGCTCGAACCATGAAGTATTTTATATGAATAAACTAACCACTTAGCTAATTAATTCCGCTGAAAAAAGAACAATTTATTATGCCAACAAAAAACGACGTTTTTCGAGACCCAAACACCGAAAGCGGACCAAAGACACGTAACTACATAAGAAATGAGATTCAGCATCTTAGGACAGACAACTGTCAATCAAAAGAACGCCACTGACGGGCGTTGCCTTTGCAATGACGGAAGATCTCGGTTATTTTTTATCTGCCCTGGCGAGTTATTCAGGGGCCGCGGTTTCGAGCTGAAGTGTTGATACGATTTTTTTTTTTTTTTTTTTACCTCAGCGAAGGCAAGAGTTTGTTTGATTACGATCACTCAAGTAGAGTGATAGGTTTCTACGTGGTTGCCACACATAATGACGGTAATAAAATGTATATTAGTGGCATGTAACTAAAATTTTAAAATAATGGAAAGGTAATTTACTGAAGTTTTGCGTGGTGTAAAAAAAAAATATACTTCTTTTGCCTTATATTTTGGTAAATATTCTTAAAGGCAAAGAATAGACATTTTTGTTTTTTACTACCTTCCACATGTCAGTTTTTAGTATTTTACTTTTCTGAAGACACTAAAATATATTGCATATTCATATTCAAAATGATGCTAAAATGAGTGTCCTAGCATTAAAACTAATTGAATATGGAACAATCAAAGAGAAATATCACTGTTCAAAAAGGCAGTCTGCGAAAGATAAGTGGAGAGTAGGCCAAAAAAAAAAAAAAAAAAAAAATACGGCTACGCGATTTTTTTTATAGTAAAAACCAACGAGATTCATACGGAAAATCTCCGGAAATCACGTGACCCTTTTCACCTATTTAAAATTTTTTTTATCTTTATCATGATGTCCTTTTGGCTCTTATGCAACACATGGAACCAAATCTGGTTAAAAAGAATATATCATTATGATTACTACCTGGAAGTTCCAGCAACATCATATTCTAAATGGGACTTCAGTTTTGAGAGCAGTTTATCAAACATAGAATGAGAGATACTGTCTTTCTATTGCACAGATTATTGAGGTTAATCTTGTTGTTGCTCATAGCAGTGCCGTTAAAATATAAAATCATGATTAGATTTCATAGCACAAGAAAAGTAATTCAATTCCGTCAAAGACTGGTAAAAGTAATTGTTAATAAACATTTGAGAGGATATTCAATTCTATGAGCAGAATATTTTTTTTTTTTAAGACAGTTTGCTTATGTTATCTGTTTCTCTTTTACTCTAATTCTTATTAACAGTACTGTACTTCTAAACATCATTTATGAACTTGAATTTCTTGTAAATGAAAGATAATATTTATAATAAAGGCTGAATATTCATCACCCGATAGAAAGAACAAATCTGATATGTCTGCTGACCCTGACATTTGCGAATCATAACCTTCTTTAGCGTTTTCTGAATCATTAAACTTACCTTTTTGTGATGCAGGTTTCCATCACAGACGATAAGAAGCAAGTAGGCGCTCTAATTACAATGTCCATACCAAACACAGTTGGGTAAGTAGAAGGTCAATACATACAGCTATCGCACTCCGAGATATTGACGCTACTTCCGTTTAACATCACCAAATGAAAACCAGAAACAGCACAGCCCCTGCACGAGGAGAAACAGATAACCAATATGATATACGAATTTACATATTGCACAGTCAGGTTTCAGACTGCAATATCATGGAAAGCAAGGTGTCATACATCGCTGAAAATCACGAAAAGAGCATAAATTTGATCAGATTATTCAAAAGGTGAAATCATCGACAATGGGCCAAGTATATATACAGTATATATATATATATATATATATATATATATATATATATATATATATATATATATATATATATACCTGAAGTATTGTTTATACAACAGCACTCATTATTTACCCTTAGTTAAAGTAAGTAGGTTTCATGTCGATAAAAAACGAAGTATTCTGAGATGTCTAAAAGCACAGACAACATAAAATGCGAAACATTTTCCTAAGGAATGAGATACAGCATCTTAGGAAAGGCACCTGTTAACCAAAAGGACGTGAATGACACCTGAATGACCTTTCCAACAGGGGAAGATTTGGGTCATTTTTTATGGGTCCTTGCCACTTATTCAGAGTTTGGGGTGACAAACTAAATTTTTAACGGATTCTCTGCCAGCTCTCTTTTTTCAGTGCCACAGAGAAGAGTGCTTAGGATAACTATCAGTAAAATAAAATTACAGGTTTTTAAAAATTCTTACATGCATAGGAAATAATGATGATGATAATACTACTACTACTACTAATAATAATAATACTACTACTACTAATAATAATTATAATAACAATAAGAAAAATAATGATGATAATAATAATAATAACTTACTTTTGCCAATGGTTAAAACACTGGCAGTAAAAACAAAAAATTTATAAATAATACCACAATTACTCCTAATCATAATAATAATGAAAATAGTAATAACTAAAATAAGAAGTCAAACGATTATCACTTTTCACCAAAAATGATAACATTATTGGTGAAAAATTCCTTTTACTCTGTTACTGCATTCCGCCAGCAACTCTTATAATGGTCATTCTCTCACTGAGAGGTAAACATTCCTTGATTGGAATTCTTTTCATAAAAAGAATATTCACTAAAAGTTTCACAGTAACTCTGACGCTTTAAGGATGATAAGGCTTAGCGGATCGCAGGAAACGACTCGGAATTGGAACTGGAATATAAGATTTAGGAGCTGGAACCCATGACGTCATTCAGTGCTGAAACGGAAATTGAGTAAAAAGGTTCTAAAGGCGTAACAGGAGGAAAACCTCGCAGTTGCACTAAGAAAAAATTGTTAGGAGATGGTGGTGAGTGTATATATATATATATATATATATATATATATATATATATATATATATATATATATATATATATATATATATATATAATCACACACAATATGATTTATTTTTATCTTATATATATATATATATATATATATATATATATATATATATATATATATATATATATATATATATATGTATGTATATATATATATATATATATATATAATCAACACACAATCACGTGATTTTGTTGATTATTTTTTTCCATATTCACTCAGATATATAAAAATAATCAATACATAAATCATATATGGAATATATAATAAATTTATATATATATACTCATATCAGGATCGAACCCAAGTCTTTCAATTGAAATATATGGGTTATATATATATATATATATATATAATATATATATATATATATAATTAAAATTACTAGCAACCTGACCTCATCTACTATGACGGAGAAGGGCATGGATTTCGCAGTCTCCCTCTAAAATAACAGAATCATTCATTCTCAGGAGAAAAGGCACGCAGGCAATCCTTGAAAATACGGAACAATACAGGTCATCTGTAAACACGTAACAAACTTTATTTGCTCTTTATACTCAGCAGAGATCTGTGGACCAGACAGTATCAACTTTGCAAAGAAGTCTGCAATATTGCAGAAGCTAAGGTATCGTTTTCTGAAACGCTAATAATAAATGACTCAGAATTAATGTTATTACTAAAAACTTACAAATAATTATCGCTATTAATGTAAACAAAACTTACCAAGAATTAACGCTATTAATAAAAAACCCTATTAATCAAAACAATTTACCAAGAATTAACGCGATTAATAAAAAACGCTATTATCAAAACAACTTAATAAAAACGCTATTAATCAAAACAAAACGCATTAAGTAAAAAAATTAAAAAAACTTAAAAATAATTAACGCTGTTAAAAACGCTCCAAATAGAAAACTTAAAAGAATTAACGCTATTAATAAAAAATGCCAATATTAAAAAACTTACTAAGAATTAATCGGCTCCTTATGGCTGACGCTCTTTCAATATCTATAAAAAAAATCCAAAATTCGTCTATAAATTCAATGAAATCGTATCCTGCTTTCAACGAATATGAAAAAGATACGTCATAAAAATGAAGATGCACTACGAACAAAAAATAAAATTTAAAAATAATATAAACTTGTATCATGAATATGAAAGACACAGGTTTAAAACAAGTCAGACAAAGTGAGTTTTAGGCACAACCTTCCAAGGGGTCGATATAATACGTTCAGTATGTTTTATGAATGGAATCAGGAACTGAGGTAGGGACCCGAAGTTACACGGCGAACCATTCGCTCCTCAAGGCTCCTGCAGAGAGGATTGGCTTGGAAGGTGTTGTCCAAGGGGCTGCTTCAACTGCAGTAGGTAATTTGGTGGGGTTTTTACTTCTTTCTTGTCTCCTGTCTTAAAGATGGCTCCATCATACCATATATATATATATATATATATATATATATATATATATATATATATATATATATATATATATATATATATATATATAATATATATATATATATATATATATATATATATATATATATATATATATATATATATATATATATAATACTGTGTGTATATATGATATATATATATATATATATATATATATATATATATATATATTTATATACACACACGCATATATATATATGTATATATCACTAAAATCGTACAACTATTTAATCAGTTGAAGATGTAATTTTATAGGAAATTCAGACCATTGCAAGTCATCCCATTATTATTATTGTTGTTGTTATTGTTATTTTTGCCAAGGTATGAGTATATGCCTGCATATTTAGAATCTACGTAAATGAGTTAGATCTATGCAAAATTAGCGAAGTTTTTTTAAAAGATGATAAACCAAAGTAATGACTGCGGACGTGGGAAATTATCCAAGTGTATCTTTCTCCTTATCCGGAGCCGAGGCGAACCAAAAACCAAAGTTTTACTAAAGATGAGAGAATATACCAGAAAAGGAAAAGTTAAGTGAATGAATAATAACGCTACCTTAAACCGACGAACCCTCATCAAGTTATAGGAGACGCAAAACAATGACATCAATATCACGCATAAAGCTTGAGACCTTATGGACTGTGAAAGTCTCCCAGCTGGAACTTCAGAGGCTCAGGCGAAAATGCAAGGCATTTTCTTGCATTTTAACACGTTTTTATCTGCTTATCTGTTTATTAATTTATTTTTTTCTTTTTTAACAAGTGTTATCTCTATCTGCATTTCCATTATTTCCATTTACTTCTTCTTACTTCTTCCTAATGAACACCATATTTTTAGAAGTTGAATTTTAAGTCAATGGCCCCTTTGGGCTTGTTCCACATAAATAGGTTTCATCTACTGAATAATAATAATAATAATAATAATAATAATAATAATAATAATAATAATAATAATAATATTCTTACAATTACAACGGACAGAGACGAGAGTCTTCCTGCTGGGAAAATCGTCTGATGTCAAGAATAAATTTGAATATAAAGAGACAACCGTAGTTATGAATAGTAAGAAACTACAAAACTTTCCTATGACTCGTAAGAGTTTCCGAGAAAGCAACACACATACACAAAAAAAAAAAAAAATTAGTTGACTTCGGAGGAAAAGACGATGAGAGTGAGTCAAGAGTAATGTTTCCCTCAAGCAGTATGCAATAGCATTGAATCGGTTGAAATGAAGACCAAAAGATACAGTATTTGGAATTAATATGAAAGGAACCACGGAAAAATGTTATGTACAGGAGAGTGGATGTTCATGCAGGTGTAAACAGATTAGATAAGAGTTGTAAAATTCCGGGATAAAGAATAGTCTCTATAATAAAAACGAAAAGAGGTTTCAACTTAGGCAGATAATTTTAAACATAAATAATTTTAATGTTCTTGAAGCAGAAGTTAGCTATCACTTCATACTGAAATTTAATTACAGCTCTTTTGCAGACGTTATGACAAAAGATGAGAAACATTTTTCCCATAGACATGAAAGGAGCATAAGAAAAATAAGTTGATAACTAACTGGGCTGCACTTTACAGTTTACAGTATTACAGACATAAAAAAGGGAAACAGTTTAATAAAAAATCGATTGTAGGCATATGTATTAAATAAGAACTGAGTAAAGGGAAAATGAATTCCAGAAATTTTACGGAAAGAATAGCTGCTATGCAGATGAAAAAAGAGGAATTATAAAAAGTAAGATGAAACATTGATATATGTGACTTTTAAATATATATATATATATATACATATACATATATGAATTTCGTTCCTGGAGTTTCAAATTCATATAATTGTAAGAGGAGTGGCCCTGAGGAAGTGTGGATAACATCAATTTTCTTTCCAGCTTATTAAAAAAAAAAAAAAAAAAAAAAAAATTTTAGCACCTGTCCAGGCAATATCATGACTGCTTTTAATTACATGATTGACTGATTGATTGATTTATATATTTTAGGCATACATGCCAAGCACTGGGGCAACTAAGGCCATTCAGCGCTGAAACGGCAATTGACAGTAAAAGTCTGAAAGGGTAACAGGAGGAAGACCTCGCAGTTGCGCTATGAATCATTTGTTAGGAGAGGGTGGACAGGAAAATAGAAGAAGGAGAATATGAATGGAGGTACGATAAAAGGAATGAAAGCAGTTCCAGCTAGGGACCGAAGGGACGCTGCAAAGACCCTTAAGTAATGCCTATATTGCACTGCAGGAGGTTCACTGACAGCACTAACACCCTACGGGATTTTAATTACATGAACGGAAGTCGCATTGTTGTCTCCCGCCGATATATTTTTATTGTTTCTGCAGCAATAACATAAATCAATTAGTTGTCACGTACATGTCTTTAAAAGTATTACCTGCATGTAACTTTCAATACACAGATGATGAAAACATGTAATTTGGGATACAGGTAAGAAATCGAAATATCTAGATATTGCATTACGTGGTGCACTAAGAAAGCCAAAATAAATCCTTAGGGTAAATATAGCAAAATAAACAAGAAAAAAATTTTCTCTATGTACTGCCACATAGCACTTTGGATTTGATGTGGGATTTCAGAATAACGATAATACAATAAATAAAGGTCTTATAATGAACTCTCCTGACTCTACCAAAGAATGTGTACATAAATAGAGAACGTGTAAATAAATCACTTGCACGTCGTTTAACAGTGTTTATAATTATCAAACTGGAAATTATAAACACTGTTAAACGACGTGCAAGTGATTTATTTACAAGTTCTCTATTTATGTACACATTCTCTGGTAGAGTCAGGAGAGTTCATTATAAGACCTTTATTTATTGTATTATTGTTATTCAGAAATGCCACATCAAATCCAAAGTACTGTGTGGTAGTACACAGAGAATTTTTTTTTCTTGTTTATTTTGCTATATTTACCCTAAGGATTTATTTTGGCTTACTTAGTGCACCACGTAATGCAATATCTAGATATTTCGATTTCTTATCTGTATCTCAAATCATATCTGTTTTCATCATCTCTATATTGAAGGTTACATGCACGTAATACTCTCAAAGACATGAATGTGAAAACTAATTGATTTATGTTATTGTTGCAGCCAGAATAAAATTATGCAAGGGCAGAAATTTTGGCAGGGTTGCTGTGTACACTAAAAAAAGGTATTTGTAGTCACATTCCATTCTTTAGGAAATTGTTATAAATGTCACCAATTCATTTTATCTACAAATGAAAGTCTTTACACATTAAATCAACAACATACTTTATCCATATTACACTGCATGGAGCAATATCACATATTATGCTCTTAACAATTTTTAATTACAGATTGCTTAAAATTGGTGACATAATTTCTGAAGATAATACCCAAATTTAAAAAAATAAAGTTTTCCACTGAATTCATAATCACAATCATTCACACACAGTTTAATCGACTCTAGTTGGTTTCATGGATAATATCTACAATGGAAACTGAAAATGGTTGTAGTCCATCCTTTCTAGATTGCCGAATATAATGAGATGACAATAGTTGTTCATTTAGTAGGTATTATAAACCTACCATTATTTCTGTCTGAGTGCATCTTTATTCTGGCCCTAGCAATAAACGAAATAAAAAAGTTTCCGCATCCATGTTTTAAGAGCATTAAGCAAAACTGAATAAACTGATGATGAAATACATGTTATCACACATGCAGGAAGGAAATTAAAACATCCTGATACCGCATCAGACAATGCCTTAAGACTTTATGGTCACAAAAACAGAAAATCACATACCACAAAAAAAACAAAAATAGTTTGAACTACAACATAATAATAAATTTGAAGATACCACTTAAAAGCCTTTCACAAAAAATCAAATAAGTTTTTTTTTTGTAACTGTCGGTACTGAGAGATTTTTCACGGAACATTAATACACTTTGGACAACAACAAATTATTTATATACCAAAGTATCATGTGACAATTTTAATATTGGTGAAACTTCGAAATCATTTGCACAGAGAACCGAAGAGCATAAGAAGCGCATATGGCACGCACAAGATAATCTTTCAGTTTTCGTTCATGTTTGAGAGAAATGACTTGGCTCAGTTTTATAAAAGGCCTTGGTGAGAAAAATTGATGTCGGTCTAGTAATTTATGAAAGTACATGTATTTCAAAAGAAATATATAAAATGTATAGATTTCAGGGGAAAGGTGGGGAGGACAGATACTCTGGTTCTGATAGCTTTGAGTATTCTATATGCGTACTTTCACCTAGATTATATAATGAAAATTTCTAATAAAATCTTAGTTTTCTTGAAGATAGTTTAATTAAATATGGTGAAACCGGTCAGGATTCTAACCTTATGTATAATTTTTGTACGGTACGCCACACACACGCACATATAATATAGCATAACACATATATAATATAATATATATACTTGTATATATATATATATGTAAATATTATATATATATATATATCATTTGTCAGATAAGAAAAAATTTTTCAGCTGTATAACTCTTGCATTATCTCACACACATATACATATATGTACATATATATATATATATATATATATATATATATATATATATATATATATATATATAATATATATATATATATATATATATATATATATATATATATATATATATATATATATATATATATATATATATATATATGATCGGCATATTACAGAGCTTCATACTTATGGACAATTTTCATCTATAAAAATACAATTTATTAATAAGTTTTTATTATACATACATACATAAATGTGTGTATATATGTATGTATAGTGTGTATGCATATAATATATATATATATATATATATATATATATATATATATATATATATATATATATGTGTACAGTACATATATTTGTGTGTATCAGTATTCAAAATATTAAAGAGCTGCCGATTCCAAGCAGTTTATTTGCACTTCCTTTTGGCAGTGAATTAAAAGCCTTAATATCAAGACTCCTGAGGATTTAAGTGCTTCTGTTCATTTGACTTTGTTTTGTCACTTGAAATGAAAAAAAAATCTGCAGGGGAGGATTAAAAAAAAAAAAAAGCAATAACTAACAGTAACATACGCTATATAATGAACAAAATATATGCTGCCTTTGTTTCCTCTTTTCCAGCGTGATTTGTATCATTACATGTCACGACAATGGTGTACCCCCGTTTCATAATGGGTGAGTATCAATATCTCTGTGCATGAATATAATCAGTGAATTAGAACCACGTAAATATACACTTAGTATTACACATATGCTTGGAACATCACAGAAAAATATCACGAAAACCAGCGTTTGCATACAATTCATGTATTCAAGTAAATGCATACATACAAGATGCTACTGCTTGTTGAGTTTGTGGATATGACTGGGGTGGTGGTGTCTTTTCTCGTAAACTTGACTGTATGCCTTCTATAATTGCTAGTCCCCGCTGTTGCATATATATGTATATATATATATATATATATATATATATATATATATATATATATATATATTATATTAGATTGCACAGTCCCACACTCAAGAGTCAACCAGTTAGGGATGTGGGATTCTCTACCCTCTTCAGTATTTCCTTATTACCTTAACCTGCTCTTTTGCAGATCCGAGATTGACCTCAATTGAAAGGTGAAATCAATGAAAATGCATTTCTATACACCACAAAAAAATGCACGTTCATAAAGCAATTATTTATATGGAAATTATATCTGGTATCAAAAGACTGTGTTAACAGATAGAAACTTCATAGGAAAAATGAAGTTCTTGCATGAATTTCAATCTTGATGGGCATGCGAAAGCACGCGTGGTATGTATGCCCATTACAATTTCGCATAGAGAAAATGTGACAAAGAGAGAGAGAGAAGAGCGGCCTTCGCTATGTTATCAATACTGAAAAGAGTTTTTGTTTCTCTTTTCTTCCAAGTGCTCTTCGTTGCCAACGTACTGTTTGTGCCTGGGGCTGACTGCGTCGAAAATCAAAGGCGTGGTCGTGGGCTCCGTCTTCTCCCAAGAGATGGGCGTGTCTCTAAAGACGACAGGTAGGAAACTAAATGACTCTTTCTGCACACCTGTTTGTTTTCATTTGCGTCAGAGGGTCTGTTTCTTCGTGTTGCTAGTGTGGATTTCAACTCCCTGGACATTGGTGTTTTATGTTGTCTATCGTACTTTTTTATTGTCAAAAGAAATCTCACGAAAATGTTTGGGGAAAACAGGTTTTTAGGTTTGCCCGCAGTTATGTGTGATGATATAATTAATCTTTGGATGTATAAAATCCATTACATTATGACCATATTTAAAAGAATCAGTAATACAAAAGTCAGTCCCGAGTACAGTTTGCAAGAAACCTAATATGACTGTTTACATAATTTTTCCTTAGTTGTACTTTGTCAACTTTTCTTTTACCCTCTTTTATTTCATTTACTCTTTAATAAAAATATATAGAAATCCCTTCGGAAAGATGGGTATTTACAAAATCAGAATAAAAGTTGTAAGTCGTGGCTAAAGGAACAGCATTAAAATAGTTCAAAAAAAAAAAAACTACAACAGAAAATGTGTGAGGCATTCTGGGAAGTAATTTCCATAGTTAAAATGAACATTACCATAAACATCGTAATTGTTATCTTAATGACTGTTTTTCATAGCTTCTTGCAAATTTGTTTGACATCTTATTATCATTCTTATGAAAATAATGATGACAGTTAACCTACTCTCCTACATAACTCATTATCTATCAATATTTTTAGAGATATCATTGCGATCACAAATGGAAGTAGAAGTGAAGACACCCATAAAAGTCAAAGTAATGGAGGATACCTTTCAAGTGCAAACGTATTATTACACTCATATTGTTTTTCAGCTCTCTGTTTATGAATGATGTACTGGAGACTGTGTCAGCCTTGGGGTCGCAAATACCAAAATTACGTCTGCATATACTCTATGATCACAAGTATGAAGGTATCGTAAAGATAAATTTTTTTAACAACTATTTATATATATATATATATATATATATATATATATATATATATATATATATATTTATCCATTATCCCTTTATAAGCACTTTATTAATGCTGCAACGTTTCGAGACGTAAAAGCCCCATTTTCAAGTTATAAAAAGAAGACAAACGTTAAAATAACAAACTCGGAATAAAAATTAATAGTTAAAAAACAATAAAAATAATATAAATGACAAGTACAAAAGATAGGGAGGAGTGGTTACCATAAGGCGCTAAGGGCACAGACCGAGTGACAATTAGGGCCGGGTTCAGCTTCGACTTAAGCTCACGAGATGGAAAGGTGTTGAGGAAGACTTGTCACTCGGTCTGTGCTCAGCACCTTATGGTAATCACTCCTTCCTATCTTTTGTACTTGTCATTTATATTATTTGTATAGTTTTTAACTGTTAATTTTTACTCCGAGTTTGTTATTTTAACGTTTGTCTTCTCTTTTTATAGCTTGAAAATGGGGCTTTTACGTCTTGAAACGTTGCAGCAATAATAGAGTACTTAGAAAAGGAATAAAGGACTGATCCTTTACCTTGCACCTACTGATGTCTACCGGTTGACAGGACCCCTTTCAACCCTAACTATATATATCTATCTATCTATCTATCTATCTATCTATATATATATATATATATATATATATATATATACATAAAACCGATGGCTTAAGTGCATACATGTCTGCTAACATGTATTTATTTGATATCTACATGCCTTCATAAGCTGATAAAAACCCTAATCATTTACGAAAAGTGCTTAAGGTTGAAATACACTTCAAAATATCAAAATCTGGACACACTGAGAGGTGAGAGTTGTGCCAAAATACCGCTTGCTGATAAGATTATCTCCACTGAAATACACTTCTCTTCATGTATTAAAGTATTTCTTCTTTTGAAACAGAATCTAAATTTATTTAATTTCACCTTCCCAATTCTTTCATTGGATTGATCGAATGAAAGACGCCACCATGAATGCAAAGGCTCTTGCGCAAGCAGTGCCTTCAGGGTCAAATTTCTACAGCTACGACATCGCCTTGGCAACACTGCAACAAATCCTGACATCGGCTGCAACGGGAACAACCCTTCTGCTGCTCTTGTGTTCTTCTGAAAACGTCCTGACGATGTTTCGGACCGTAAGTATGCTTTGATTTTTATGACCACTAGCTTATTGTTGTTTTTGTCAGGTAGTTTTTTTTTTCTGAGCGCAATTTCTAGTATCTTTCATTCAACTGAATTTTACACAAATAATTTCGAACTTTTAGAATGATGGAATGGCAGAATCTTCGGTCTAAATTTGGTGACATTTCTATTGCCTTTACTTTTCTAAATCATTAACTAGTCTCTGGTTTCTTGTAACTTTGTTCAGCACGTATGATGGCAGATTCTCAATTGACATATTTTGTCACTTGGTTTTTACTGCATACCATGTATCACTTTCGCATAGTCTCAACATTCCTCCGTATCTCTTCTTTGAATAGTCAAAAACCTGGAGATATCTGCGTTAGTCATCACCAAGTTTGTCTGCTTGTTCTTCGATCCCTGTATCTACAAATCCATCTTCTTCCACAGATCCGGAAGAAGCGGCTGGCAAGTCACTTTGCACATTGGCTCCTGATGACGTCAGACGCTCACGACTTCGAAGAAATAATCCTTGGTCTCGAGGGCGTCATCCACGAAGGCACGAGGACGTCGCTCGCCTACAGGAAATCCCTTGGCAAGATCTCTTTCCTCTCCTCTCGTGTGGACGGCGAAGGCGTCGTCAGGTGAGGGGATTTTCGGTAATGTTTAATGCCTGGAAGCTTGAATTTCAAGTCAATGGCACATGTGGCTTTGTTCCATATGAACAGGGTTCATCTTCTGAATAATATTAATATTAATAATAATAATAATAATAATAATAATAATAATAATAATAATAATAATAATAATAATGACTACAGTCCATGACGTGAGAACACAAGTATTCATGGCAATAGACCGAGATGTCTTTGAATGTATGGTGGGGATAATTCATGGCATTTTGTATGGTATCCTTTCCATGGAAACAACATTTGGCTTATAGTAACCAAAGATAAGACTAGGAATTTTTCTCATATATCACTTGCACTTTTCAACGTGCGCTCATTCATTAATGTGAAAAAACCAGATCTAGAGTTTCTCTTGTTAAACTTACTAATCTCTCATTCAGTGTACTGATCTCTTAGTCAAAGTAATGATAACTACCACGAAATCCTAGATTTCAAAAGTAAGCAAGAAGACATTGTAGTGTATCTCCTCTTCTGTAAGCCAGCTTCTTAAGATATCTGTACTGATTCCCCCTAACACTGGGCAACGTCCACGGATTCTCTCTATCAGGTTCTTCCCTGAAAACCAATTCACCCTGAATAGTGTCGGTTCCCTCGTGTTCCCACACGACGAGCGTCTCTACAAGGACATGAAGGGTCGAGTGATGAAAGTGGCAGCCAACGACTTCGAGGGTTTCTTTGAGATCGACCCCAGTCCACCCAGGAAAGGAGAAAAGCGCCGTGGCATCCACCTTCTCGGAATAGATGGAAACATTGTGGAGACCCTCAGCGACGCCCTGAATTTCACGTAATTTCTGAAGTTTCTGAGTGTGTATGTGTGTGTGTGTGTGTGTGTTTGAGTCACAGAGTCTATAAACTGGAACGGCGATCTCCCTGCCGAGCGCGTGACTTTGGGCGGCCATATTGAAACACCCAGTCCAGAACAGGTGACAAGGACTGCGGCAGCACAATGCTTATCTTCCCATCTCGTTTAATTAATATGAGAACAAGTTATTTCATTACAGGTAAATTAATAATTATTGTACAATGTACTCAGAAATATTATTGTTCTGAGGTCGACTACAGTTGAAGTAACGAATTTTATATTCTAATCTATATAGATCACAAATATTGGAAAGCTAATTGAGTAGAATAATTGAATCCCTTATTAAACAGTAAGTAATTTAAATACATACGAATAACTATATATTCTCCTTCAATAAAAAAGAAAAAACTGAAATACTGATTATTAAGAAGGTTGTTCATAAAAGAATCACCTATTCTAATCTGTATATATCTCAAAAATTGAAAAGTCACTCTATATGTATGCAAATAAATAACTAATTCTAAAAATTTCTAATAACAAAAAATCTGAAAAGTTTAAGTCAGTAATATATATCCAAACAAATAATTCTATACATTCCCTTTTAAAGTACACACACACTCACACACACGTATATATATATAAATTTAAATCTTAATTTTTTCGAACACACAAAAGTAATTTTTTTACGGTAAAAGTTATCGAATTATAACGCCAAGGCAATAAATAGCCTTTAAGAAGAGTGACAACAAGGAAAAGACTCTCGGTCAAGAAAGCGCTCGGCCTATGTCTATTGACCTGGCATGTATTTTTTCCCCCTTTTAAGACCAATTTTATTCCAAATAAGTCAAAACTGGTTTCTCATGGTAGGTCTTATTTGAATATCCTAAGGATTATTGTAAAGTATATATGTGTTATATATATACATATACATACGTACACTCGGCAAGAAAAGTGAGGATACAGTTTTTTTAAATCTTCGGACATATATTGCTTAATAATGAGACATCTGGCAACTTTAGAAAGGGGAGGAGCTTCAGTCTTATTGTGTTTGGTTTTTGCTTGACCTCCTATAACTTTCAATCATATTCTACGGTTCTGAAATCATTGATACTTAAATGCAGTAGTAAACTTTACAGTATTCGTTCAAGTTGCAATTTGCAGTTACAGTTCTGAGCAAAATAAACATTTTTCCACATAACCTCGAAGTAACCTTGCACATATGAATTTATGACAACAATGAACGGAATGCTTGCATAATCGGAAACGCGATCTTCCATAATGAAATCAAGAGTTAAATTTGAGCTATGTCCAACGAAAACTTGGGGAACAATAAAGGAACGAATGCAATGTTATGGAGAGAGAGAGAGAGAGAGAGAGAGAGAGAGAGAGAGAGAGAGAGAGAGAGAGAGAGAGAGAGAGAGAGAGAGAGTTGCTGTTGTGTAGCCTAGGCCTATATGTAGAGCTACTTATTTCATTATTATTTTTCTTTTAGAGATTGAGCGATACTATATTTGTATAGTATGTTTTAGCAATGAGAGAGAGAGAGAGAGAGAGGAGAGAGAGAGAGTTGCTGTCGTGTAAGCCTAGGCCTACATTTCATTATTTTTTTCTAGAGATTGAACGATACTATATTTGTACAGTATGTTTTTAGCAATGGGAGAGAGAGAGAGAGAGAGAGAGAGAGAGAGAGAGAGAGAGAGAGAGAGAGAGACTATGGAAACGTTAAGAAACATCCAGTTACATTGTGTTTTTCCGCCGAAGTCATCGCGGAACTCGCACATCATAGAGAACGCTCTTGCGGATTTAAATAGATTGGGTCAACCTGCCTAGCTGTCACAACATTTACTGCCATTAATTCCAGCTGACCTTTAACACCGTGAAATACAAATATGAATCTGTAAAAATTAAAGAAATTATCATTACCTCGTATGATGATGTAATAATAAGCCTGTTCATAACGGAAAACGAGTAAATATTGCCGTTCTGATAAACAGTACTACACCGAGATATCCACACTATCTTTTAGATCTCTATGAACGAAGTCATCTGAGAAATTCTGATTACTTCGGACATGCATGGTGGTTTTAAGTATCTGAACGTTTTTGTTTTGCAGATTTAACATCTATGATATAATTTGCATTGTATTTTCATATTCTAGAGTAAATTTACCGAGATTATGTGTTTTCTGTAAGAAAAAAAATTAAAATTCGATGAACGAAATCTAAAAAAACTGTATCTTCACTTTTCTTGCCGAGTGTACATATACATATGTATTTATATATATATATATATATATATATATATATATATATATATATATATATATATATATAAACTTTGCAATAATCCTTAAAATATTCAAATAAGAACTACCATAATAAACCAATTTTGTCTTATCTGCAATAAAATTTTTCTTAAAAGACGGAAAAAAAAATACATGCCAGGTCAATAGACACAGGCCGAGCGTCTTCTTGGCCAAGAGTCTTTTCCTTGTTGTTACTCTTCTTAAAGGCTATTTATTGCCTTGGGATAATAATTCGATAACGTTTACCACCAAAAATTGCTTTTGTATGTTCGAAAAATTATGATTTAAATGATATGGCGTCTAACAAAAATGAGCAGTTTGAAGGAATAGGCCTAGGCGTAGCCTAATACCAAACTACATTTTCTTGCTCTTACCAATCCACGAGACATATCGTTTGATGAAGCATAAATGACACCCGAATTTGTTACATATATAAAATAAATACAACTATTTTTTACTTTGATTCGAATATCAAAAGTCGTTTTCTGAAGTTTGTTTACGTCGTCCTGAAATACGCTCGCCAGGTGTGACGTTTTGGAACTCCGTTGAGGAACCACGTTTGAGACAATGCATTTTGTTAAACAACTCTAATGCTGCCTTTTCAAGTCTAAAGCCGTAAAACTGATTGCATAGACTGTATCCCATAGCCTACCTACTGTAAAGAATTCTTAATGACAGAAAAATACAGCAATGGTCCTTATGCATAATAGTGACACGTTAAAAGATGAGGCTTGTTCACACAACCAGTTACCTATAGGCCTAGGCCTACTTACTACTAGGCTAGGCATCTTTTACAGCGGCAAGAGCTTTTTGACGTTGTATTGTGTGGAATATATACGATTAACGATTCTGATATCAAATTTGAAATCGCTATTGCAGAAATGTGCCACAAAAATATACTTAAAACATACTGTGAGCCGTGTTAAACTGTTAACACATCAGCGTGTCTACTGCACACAAAACCTCCATCAGACTAACACATACTTTTGGCCAAATAAAATTCACTATGCTTTGCTTACATGTATCTATGTCTTCTTGAAGAATTCATGCAATTATTAGCTGCGCAATTCACCATTATGGAGATAACGAACGAAAAAAGTAGCGGTAAACACTAAGCACACATTCAAATCCCTCGGTTCCCGGGTAACTGGAGAGACCTACAAGCAGCGCCGCCCTGCTGGCGGCAAACTAAACTACGCAGTACTAGTTTACAGATAACATCTGCAACATCTTTAGTTTATTATCGACCCTCAATGGTTTCAGTAAGTGTCAGAGTTTTTCTAACAATTGTGCAATTCTGAGAAAATATTATTATAATGAGAAGTGCTCTTTTAAATACCAGAGCAGTTTCCAGATGTTTATGTCTTCTTGATTGTGAATAACAGATCAGCCTAACAGAATTCATGAGAAAATAAGGTCCCCTTTCAAAAAGTGTAAACAAAGTGTAAATTGCCTATATGGCTGCCATTAATTATCAATATGGTTATATTTTTAGAAACCCTTAAACTACCTAATATTCTCATAGTATCATAGGCGAGTGCGAATTAAATTTTTAAAATTTTTAGTAAAACAGTTTTAACCACCCACAGGAAGAGATTGAGTGCTTTTACCGTTTACTTCGTAATTTTACAAAGTGTTATCACATTGTTTGTTGTATTATCAAGAATGTCCGGAATACGTTTTGGTTGATAACTTTTGTAATATCATTTAAAACTGTCACTTCTTTGTTTTAAAATATCGTACCAAAAGGTTTGTTTTTAATTAAGCACGTATGAAAATACGTATATAGCGCAAACATTTTTCTTTAGCATTTGTTTCCCATACAATATTTTGACCTCTGAAAATGTCGTTCAAGAGTTTTTAACCAGTGGATTTGCTGAGTGGACCATAGTACCATATTTTACCACTTCACGCTTCCTGTATCATTTTATTTCCGTATTTTCTACAGGTACGTCATCGTACGTCCAGATGATGGCTACTGGGGGAATCCATTACCTGATGGCACCGTAACAGGTGTTATTGGAATGACTGCTAGGAGGGAGGTCGGGTTTGCCCTGTGCGCTGTTGCTGTCACGGGTAATTTATATATACACATACACACGCATATATATATTATTTTTGAATTCTTCGCCCTTAATATGTACTAAAGCTTGTGTCAAGTATATTATATAGTATAATGCATGCGGGGGAACTTTGTTTAACCAAGGGCCTGCTATCGACTGACATACCTTGTACGAGTATTCTCTACACCCCGTTGGCATCGCGGTCAGTGCACCCTATGCAGCGCCCTGTAAGCACTACTGGAGGGTGTTTACAGCGTCCCTTCGGCCCCTAGCTACACCCCGTTTTTAGCCTTTCACTTTCCCTCCATTTCGGCTTCCTTTCTTCAGCCTACCTACCCAACATCTCTAATTATTAATTCTTATTGCAACTGCATGGTTTTCTCCCAGTTCCGTCTTTAGATCCTTATAATTCATCTCATTATCCTTATACTTGAACTCACTATCTTGCTATCCAACCACTCCAACTCCCTCTTTTCAGTCTTAAGCACTAAATGACCGAAAGTGTCCCAGTACCTGAATTTGTACAGTATTAAGCCTATTAGTTTGCGATATGCATTCCTGAAGGTCTATACAAGAGTTCACATTACATTATATCAACCGATTTACAAACTCTCGTAGACTAAACCTTTTCCTCTTTTACCAGAACTTCGGGAAACAGCCGTGGACTTCAGCTATCCATACTCGATAGAGACTCTGGCCTTATTTTCGAGGGCGCCCAAAATCAGGAACAGAGCTCTCGCTGTTCTGTCTCCTTTCTCGCAAGAGGTAGTGAAGCTGTCAGTTATTTTAACCCCGGGTTTAAAATTCTTCTTACTTTCTTGTTGAAGCCATTGTGATATTCAGGGTCCTATCTTCGTTACTCCGAATTTAGGTTTTTTAAGACTTCTCTTCCAGAACGACACAAGTCCATCATTACTTGAAATTTGCCTGTTTTGCCAATATTCACTATGCTGAAGATAATGATAACTACCCTAATAAATGAAGGTTTGCCAAATTCTCTCGTAATTTAAATAGTCTTTGTTTGCCTATAGATCTTTCATTTTTTCTGGAGCTATTTCAAAAAACTATTGGATGTTAAGGAGCCATCTATGTTCTCAACTTTATCTCTGTACAGAGCTCGCCATTCAACGAAAACCTACTGGACTCATTACACCAGGCGGCTGAAACTCTATAGCAAGTTACAGTTACTCATGGACCCTGAAAATAGCTTCATATTTCAAAATGAGTCTTCGCAATTGAAAACCACTGTTCATTTCCAGACCTGGCTGTGCATTATCATCGCGGTTCTGGCCATTGGACCTATCCTGAGCCTCCAGTCCAGGGTATATGAGATCGTCATGGGGAAGAAGACAGAAAGGACCCTTGAGCAATACTCCTTCAGCATGTTCAGGACTATTGTCACTCAGGATAACGAACTTCGGGAAGACCACTGGCCTCAGAGGAGCATTATTGCCTCCTGGTACCTGTTCTCCCTCGTTGTCACAGGTAATTGCTGGCCCAGTGGTACATGAGAAGCCCTTGGTACCTAAGAGATCTTTAGCATTTGGTAACTTTCCATTCTGTATCAGGCTTAGTGCTGATTAGTGCCTGGACAATAAATCATTGAAATTTTGAGTTTTGTATCTTTCTAAGGGAAGGTAGAGCTTACATTTTTAATTCAGTAAATAAAAATAAAAAGGAACGATGGCATTTGGATTCTTCGTAAAAAACAATATACTAAGCATTTATACAACTCAGTTACCATCTTACACAGTGTTAAAATACAAAGGGACATATACATTAAAATATCTAAAGTATATATATATATATATATATATATATATATATATATATATATATGTGTGTGTGTGTGTGTGTGTGTGTGTGTATCTGTGCCCGTGTTAATAGTTTGCAAGAATTGTACGTAATTCAAACATTACCTCATGGCTGCACCAAAGCATATTAGAACGTTTTTCGTCTTTCCAGAACTCTATTCTGGAATGCTGACAGCTGTCTTGGCCATTCCGTCCTTCGAGAAACCCATCGACTCCTTGACCGATCTTCCGAGGGCTATCAAAGATGGCTTCACTCTGGGGATCCTGAAGGGTACAGCAAACGAAATGATTTTTAGAGTAAGGGGTAGTTTTATCCTTTATTCTTTTTACTATTAATTCAGAGCTATAAAACAGTGACTTCTCTCTCTCTCTCTCTGTTACTTAAATTATTATAAATTATAATCTCCTTTCTCTTTCCTGCTGTAATAATCTCAAGTGTTTTTGTTTCATCATTCGAAATTGTGATGCAAAATTCTACACAAATTCTTCAACTTTTAATGACCTCTCGAGCGAAAAATCTTTACCTAATTCATATTATTTCCATAATAACTGTTATTTATTGTAAAAATCATTACTCTGTAATTATTTTGTATCTGTTAAAAGGTTTGTTTACCTTGTATATTCAGGTGGTAATATTCTGTAGCTAAGATTTGACAGACAATAATAAACTAGTTTTTCATTTATTCTTCATATTATCAGAATTGATCCTAAAGCCTAGTGATTTCATTCTTCTGTTTGCTTACTTAATTTCTTGACCTGATTTCCTTATATCTCCACCACTGATGTATATCATTCGCGAAAAATGGTCTCATTCTGCAGTGGTTGAACTCTGTTTACCAGAAAGGAGGGAGGGCCCCCACCCTCCCTGTCCAGATGATTTTTAACTTTACGATTCTCAGCAAATTTTCAGGGATGAGGTTGCTAAACTTATGCTCTTTTCTAGGCTGGATGCGACCTACCACAGTGGATTAATCGCCAAGTAGATATTTCACAATGGCATTTAGAAAACACACACACATATATATACAGTATATATACATATATAACTGAGATAATTTCGCGTTAAACAAATTAGTTACTCAGCCACACAACTGGAAGCTGTGCATCTGTGATTTTTAATGTCAGGGTGCTAGATCCCATTTTCTTTGCCCTCCTCAGAAAAAGGAAAATGGCAATTTCTACCGTCTTAGGCACAGAAAACAAGACCTCATAATGACAAAAAATATTATCTATGACCAGGAAGCCACAGAGGGACTGTTCAAAGAAACATGGGAACTGTTCAACCACAAGAATCCAGAGGAAAGTTTTGTTACTCGTCCAGAAACTGGAATAACTAGGGTGAGAGGATTTTCATCATTTTTATTTCGCAAGGAAACAATAATTTTAGTGACATTTCCCAAGAATCTGACGACAGTTTTCTAATTTACTCACGCTTCACAAATTCTACAATAGTATTTGATCTAAAATATAAATTCTACTACAGTATTTGATCTGATATAAATTACATAACAGTATTTGATCTGAGTTATAAATTCTTCAATAGTATTTGATCTAAGTTATAAATTCTACAATAGTATTTGATCTAAGTTATAAATTCTACAATAGCATTTGATCTAATATATAAATTCTATAAGAGTATTGGCTCTAAGGACACAATTATCAACCAGTAATCCCCCATACAACCAGGCGAGAGACTCGAAGTTCATCTTCATCGCCATGCAAATCTCCTACGAAATTCTGATCACGAAAATGGGACGAAGAAGGTTCCATGTGGGACGCCAAGCCTTCCACTCGCACGGCATCGGCATTGCTTGTCCTCCAGGAGTCCCTTATAAGGATTTGTTCTCAAGCCTGTGAGTTTCTTTTGCGGGATTTCTCTTTCGTTATGTTCCACCCATTTTGAGAGAGAGAAAAAGAGAGAGAGAAAGGGTTGGGGGGGGGGGGCCATTTGGAAATAGGAAACGAAACATTATTTTGAGTGGAAAAAAGGATAATCAAATGAGAGAGGAATAAGTTAAAAAACAAAGGTCTTTGGGGCAGATGTGCGTGTGTGTGTGTGTCTGTGTGTGTTAGAGAGAAAGAAAGAGATGGTGTATCTTACTGTAAAACCTCCTACATTTCCATGGTTATGACAGTTTCTTATATCTCCGGAACTTTCGATAATGTGTTTCTAACACCTAAAAGAAGGCTCACTAACAGCACCTCAAACCACCAATAAATGCACTCCCCTATTCACCTTTATTATACATGAACTCTTTCTCCCATATATCGTTCCATCGTGGTCTGTGCGGCTTCCACTTTTTTTTTTTTTATCTCGCCCACAATCCACACTTCACCTCCATAAAGGAGAGTTCGTTCAACTATCTCTTCGTACATTCTAACCTCGGCTTGCATAGACACTTAGAGGTTCCACACAATCTTTTGCACACTACCTGCTACCTTTCTTCCTTCACCTGTTCTGTGACTCGCCCCTTCTCTCACCCTGCCACCGTCGTCCAAATTCTATTATAACGTTCCCTGCTTCGATTTCCTAAACTTATGTTCTCATTTATATACATTCCATCAGGCTACGGAGGATGATGGAGGCTGGCCTCCTTTCAAAATGGCGGAAGGATGAGCTCACCAAAGTGGCTAACTTGGCACCAGATAACGACGACGGCGGTTCAAGAACATATGCTATCAACCTAACCCACCTTCAGGTGAGAATGCTTTAGGTTGAACGTACTGTAACTTTGTTAACTGTTGCATATAAGCTCTCCACACTCAAGCTTAATTATTTCTATATCTTAGGTCCTGCTCGTTATAAACAACTTTCTTCCAGAGATTCTTTCTTCAGATGTTAGGTTAGGCTCATCTATTGCTAAACATTCTTTATTCAGAAACCATTAAATGTTTAGTACTGCTTCTCCAACATGCAACCACAAACGATTCTTCCAGAAATATTTTATCTAATATGTATATACATATACAGTATATATACATATACATACATATACACATATATACATATATATAGTTATTAATTTTAATTATTGTCCTTCCTTGCTATTAATTTTAATTATTGTCCTTAAGGGTAATTAACTGTAAGTATTGTCCTTCCTGCATATTAATTTTAATTATTGTCCTTCTTGGTTATTATCTGTAATTATTGTCCTTCTTGGTTATTAATTGTAATTACTGTCCTTCTTGGTTATTAATTGCAATTATGGTCCTTCTTGGTTAATTTTAATGACTGTCCTTCTTGGTTATTAACTGTAATGACTGTCCTTCTTGGTTATTAACTGTAATGATTGTCCTTCTTGGTTATTAATTGTAATTATTGTCCTTCTTGGTTATTAACTGTAATGATTTTCCTTCTTGGTTATTAATTTTAATGACTGTCCTTCTTGGTTATTAACAGTAATTTTATTGTCCTTCTTTCCAGGCTGCATTTTTCGTGGTCGTACTCGGTTACATAGCGGCAGCTTTGGTGCTGTCGATCGAAGTCATCATTTCCACTTCACAGGATTCTGGGTGCAGATTTTCCTCAAGGAATCAAGTTAATGAAACCAATATTAAAACTGGCATTGCATAAATCATTTATGTATGGGTGTACGTGCACCTAATTCTGAAATTCTGTGTATTAAATACCCATTTTTGGGTGCCCACTGTCAACAGAAAATTCCTCTTGCATGCCCATTCTGGGTAAGGTTCTTCTCATGGAATTAAGTTTATGAAACCCAGCATGGCACAAATCAGTTTATGTATGGGTATATGTACACATAATTCTGAAATTCTATATATCAAATACCCAATTTTGAGTTTCCACTGTGAAATGAAAACAAAAATTCCTCTTGAATGCCTGTTGTTTCAAAATGCGATTAAACTTAAATTTTATAGCTGTATCTTTAAAAAGTTCCTCGTGGCCTTTAAAGCTTTTTTTTTGGTCTAAATAACGAGAAATGGATCTAAATTCTTTTTATTACGTGGAAGTCAGAGCCATCCAATCCGATACATGATTTCTGGCAATTACCGTTGCTTATGAGGATTCATTTTATTATTTTGTTTGCCAGTCGACTTCTTAAAAAAAAAAATAAAAGAAAGGGGGTCAGCTATCCGAATTCATGTATATCTCCATTTAAGGCAAAGGTTAATGGGAAGCGTCTGGACAAGAATAGTTTTAAGAGGCTGTTATTTATGAGGTAGAAAACGTGAAAGTTAGCTCCATTCATATATACAATATATACATATATATATATATATATATATATATATATATATATATATATATATATATATATATATATATATATATATATATATATATATATATATATTATTTATATATACATATATATATATTATTTTTATATACATGTACATAGTATACATATATGTGTTTTGTCCGTTTGTGCGTGCACTGACTGAATGTATATGCATGCGCTAATATTTATATGCAGTATTACATGAGCACGTATATACTGTATATATACTTGTGCATACTCGAACCAAAAGTATTTTATATGAATAAACGAACCACTTAGCTAATTAATTCCGCTGAAAAAAGAACAATTTATTATGCCAGCAAAAAACGACGTTTTTCGGGACCCAAACGCCGAAAGCGGACCAAAGACACGTAACTACATAAGAAATGGGATTCAGCATCTTAGGACAGACAACTGTCAATCAAAAGGACGCCACTGACGGGCGTTACCTTTGCAATGACGGAAGATCTCGGTTATTTTTTATTTGCTCTGGCGAGTTATTCAGGGGCCGCGGTTAAGAGCTGAAATGTTGATACGATCTTTTTTTTTTTTTTTTAATCTCAGCGAAGGAAAGAGTTTGTTTGTTTCCGATCAGTCAAGTAAAGTGATAGGTTTCTAAGTGCTTGGTACATATAATGACGGTAATAAAATATATATTAGTTGCATATATAAAGTAAAATATTAAAATAATGGACAGGTAATTTACTGAAGTTTTGCGTGGTGTAAAAAAAAATATACTTCTTTTGCCTTATATTCTGGTAAATATTCTTAAAGGCAAAGAATAGACATTTTTGTTTTTTACCACCTTCCACGTCAGTTTTTAGTATTTTACTTTTCTGAAGACACTGAAATAAATTGCATATTCATATTCAAAAAGATGCATTAAAACTACCTGAATGCAGAACAGTCAAAGAAAAATACCACTATTCAAAAGGCAGCCTGCGAAAGATAAGTAGAGAGTAGCCACAGAAAAAGAAATGGTAAAAAACATAGGGTTACGCGATTTTTTTTATAGTCGATTACCAATAAAAACCAACGAGATTCATAAGGAAAATCTCCGGAAATCACGTGACCCTTTTCACCTGTTTAAAAGAAATTTTATTTTTATCATGATGTCTTTTTGGCTTTTATGCAACACATGGAACCAAATCTGGTTAAAAGAATATATCAATACGATTACCACCTCATAACAGTTCCAGCAACATCATATTCTAAATGGGACTTCAGTTTTGAGAGCAGTTTAACAAACATATAGAATGAGAAATACTGTCTTTCTATTGCACAGATTATTGAGGTTAATCTTGTTGTTGCTCATAGCAGTGACGTTAACATATAAAATTATGATTAATTTCATAATACCAAGAAAGTAATTAAATTCTGTCAAAGGCTGGTTTAAGATTTTTTACTCGCTTTTAAAACTAATTGTTAATAAATGTTTTGAAAGAATATTCAATTCTATGGGCAGGAAAAAAATTTTTAAAGACAGTTTGCTTCTGTTGTCTCTCTCTCTCTCTCTCTATCTCTATTTCTTATTAGCAGTACTGTACTTCTAAACATCATTTATGAACTTCAATTTCTTGTAAATGAAAGATAGTATTTATAATAAAGGCTGAAAATTCATCACCCGATAGAAAGAACAAATCTGATGTGTCTGCTGACCCTGACATTTGCGAATCATAACCTTCTTTAGCGTTTTCTGAATCATTAAACTTTCCTTTTTGTGATGCAGGTTTCCATCACAGACGATAAGAAGCCCGCAGGCGCTCTAATTACAATGTCTATACCAAACACAGCTGGGTAAGTAGAAGGTCAGTACGCGTAGCTACCTCACTCCAAGATACTAACGCTACTTCCGTTTAATATCACCAATGAAAACCAGAAACAGCACAGCCCCTGCACAAGGAGAAACAGATAACCAATATGATATACGAATTTACATATTGCACAGTCAGGTTTCAGACTGCGAGTATCATGGAAAGCAAGGTGTCACACATCGCTGAAAATCACGAAAAGAGCATAAATTTGATCAGATTATTCAAGAGATGAAAATCGACCATCGAGTATATATATATATATATATATATATATATATATATATATATATATATATATATATATATATATATATATATATATATATATATATATATATATATATATATATATATATATATATATATATATATATATATATATATATATATATATATATATATATATATAGTATTGTTTATACAACAGTACTCATTATTTACCCTTAACCAGCTAAAACAGGTAGGTTTCATGTCGATAAAAAAAAAAAATACGAAATATTCTGAGATGTCTAAAAGTGCGGACAACATAAAATGTGAAACATTTTCTTAAGAAATGAGATACAGCATCTCAGGAAAGGCACCTGTCAATCAAAAGGACGTGAATGACACCTGAATGACCTTTCCAACGGGGGGTGACAAACTAAATTTTTAACGGATTCTCTGCCAGCTCTCTTTTTTTAGTGTCACAGAGAAGAGTGCTTAGGATAACTATCAGTAAAATAAAACTACAGGTTTTTAAAAATTCTTACATGCATAGGAAATAATGATAATAATAATAATAATAATAATAATAATAATAATAATAATAATAATAATAATAATAATAAACAAATAAATAATTTACTTTTGTCAACGATTAAAACATTGGTAGTAAAAACAAAAACTCTATAAACAATACTACAATTACTGCTAAAACTAATAATAATAATAATAATAATAATAATAATAATAATAATAATAATAATAATAATAATAATAAAAAGAGTAATAACTGAAATAAGAAGTATAACTGAAATAAGACGTAAAACGACTATCACTTTTCACCAAAAATGATAACATTATTGGAGAAAAGTCCTTCTACTCTGTTACTGCATTCCGCCAGTAACTCTTCTATCTGTCATTCTCTCACTGAGAGGTAAACATCACTTAACTGGAATTTTTTTAATAAAAAGAAATAAATTCAATACGGGTTTCACAATAACTGACGCTTTAAGGATCGCAGGCGGAACGTGGCCTAGGATCGCAGGAAACGACTTGGAATTGGAACTGGAATATAAGATTTAGGCCAAAGGCCAAGCGCTGGAACCTATGAGGTCATTCAGCGCTGAAACGGGAATTGAGAGCAAAAGGTTCTAAAGGTGTAACAGGAGGAAAACCTCGCAGTTGCACTATGAATAAATTGTTAGGAGGAGATGTGTGGTGTGTGTGTATACACACACACACATATACACACACACACACACACACACACACACACACACACACATATATATATATATATATATATATATATATATATATATATATATATACATATATATAGACAGATACACAGATAGATATATAAAAAATCAACACACATTCACGTGATTGTGTGTTGATTATTTCTATCATATTCACTCAGATTTATATATATATATATATATATATATATATATATATATATATATATATATATATATATATATATAGATATATATATATATAAATTACCAGCAATCTGACCTCATCTACTATGACGGAGACGGGCACGGATCTCGCAGTCTCACCCTAAAATAATAGAATCATTCGTTCTCAGGAGAAAAAGCATACAGGCCATCCCACCCAGATGCAATTCTTGATAATACGGAACAATACAGGTCATCTGTGACCACATAACAAGCTTTGCTTTTTATACTCAGCAGAAATCTTTGGACCAGACAGCATCAGCTTTGCAAAGAAGTCTGCAATATTGCAAAAGCGAAGGTACCGTTTTCTGAAACGTTAATAATAAAAGAAATGACAGAGAATTAATGCTATTACTAAAAAACTCACAATTAATGATCACTCTTAATATAAACAAAACTTACCAAAAATTAGCGCGATTAATAAAAAACGCTATTAATCAAAACAACTTACCAAGAATTAACGCGATTAATAAAAAAACGCTATTAATCAAAACAACTTACCAAGAATTAACGCTACTAATAAAAAATGCCAATATCAAAAAACTTACTAAGAATTAATCGGCTCTAATAAAAATGGCAATATCGCTCTTTCAATATCTATAAAAAAATCCAAAATTCGTCTATAAATTCAATGAAATCGTATCCTGCTCTCAACGAATATGAAAAAGATATGTCATAAAAATGAAGATGCACTACGAACAAGAAATAAAATTTAAAAAATAATATAATCTTGTATCATGAATATGAAAGACAGGTTTAAAACAAGGCAGACAAAGTGAGTTTTAGGCACAACCTTCCAAGGGGTCGATATAATACGTTCAGTATGTTTTATGAATGGAATCAGGAACTGAGGTAGGGACCCGAAGTTACACGGCGAACCATTCGCTCCTCAGGGCTCCTGCAGAGAGGATTGGCTTGGAAGGTGATTGTCCAAGGGGGCTGCTTCAACTACAGTAGGTTAGTTTGGCTGGGTTTTTACTTCTTTCTTATCTCCTGTCTAAAGATGGCTCCATCGCTATATATATATATATATATATATATATATATATATATATATATATATATATATATATATATATATATACATATACACGTATGTATATATATATACATCACTAAAATCATATACCACTATTTAATCCACTATTTAATCAGGATTGAAGATGTATTTTTATAGCAAATTCAGACTATTGCAAGTCATCCCATTATTATCATTATTATTACGTACAACTATTTAATCAGTTGAAGATGTAATTTTATAGCAAATTCAGACCATTGCAAGTCATCCCATTATTATTATTGTTGTCGTTATTTTTGTCAAGGTATGATTATACGACTGCATATTTAGAATCTACGTAATGAGTTAGATTTATACAAAATTAAGTAAATTTTTTTAAAAGATGGTAAACGAAAGTGGGAAATTATCCGAGTGTTGCTCTCTCTTTATCCGGAGCCGAGGCGAAACAAAAACCAAAGCTTTATAAGGATGAGAGAATATACCAGAAAAGGAGAAGTAAGTGAATGAGTAATAACGCCACCTTAAACAGAAGAACCCTCATCAAGTTATACGAGACGCAAAACAATGACATTAATATCACGTATAAAGCTTGAGACCTTATGGACTGTGAAACAGTCCCCCGGAGGATGTCTTGCAGTTGGAACTTCAAGAAAATGCAAGGCATTACTACCCTAATACTATTCTTATTGCATTTTAATACGTTTTTATCTGTTTATCTTTTTATCATTTTATTTTTTTCTTTTTTAACGAGTGTTATCTCTTCGTTCTGTATTTCCCTTATTTCCATTTACTTCCTCTTACTTCTTCCTAATGAACACCATATTTTTGGAAGCTTGAATTTCAAGTCAATGGCCCCTGTGGGCTTGTTCCATATGAATAGATTTCATCTACTGAATAATATTAATAATAATAATAATAATAATAATAATAATAATAATAATAATAATAATAATAATAATAATAATATTCTTGCAATTACAACGGACAGAAACGAAAGAGTCTTCCGGCTGGGAAAATCGTCTGATGTCAAGAATAAATTTGAATATAAAAAGACAACTGTAGTTATGAGTAGTAAGAAACTACAAACATTTTCCTATGCCTCGTAAAAGTTTCTGAGAAAGCAAAAAAAAAAAAAAAAAAAAAAAATGTTGACTTCGGAGGAAAAGACGATGAGAGTGAGTCAGAGTAATGTTTCCCTCAACCAGTATGCAATAGCAATGAATCGGTTGAAATGAAGACCAAAAGATACAGTATTTGGAATTAATATGAAAGGAACCACGGAAGAATGTTATGTACAGGAGAGTGGATGTTCATGCAGGTGTAGACAGATTAGATAAAGAGTTGTAAAATTCCAGGATAAAGAATAGCCTCTATATAAAAATGACAAGAGGTTTCAACTTACGCAGATAATTTTAAACATATACAATTTTAATGTTCTTGAAGCAGAAGCTAGCTATTACCTTATACTGAAATTTAATTACAGCTCTTTTGCAGACGTTATGACAAAAGATGAGAAACATTTTTCCCATAGACATGAAAGGAGCATAAGAAAAATAAGTTAATAACTGACTGGGCTGTACTTCACACTTTACTGTATTAAAGACATAAAAACGGAAATACTTTAATAAACTGTCGATTGTAGACAATTATATTAAACAAGAACTGACTAAAGAGAAAATGGATTCCAGAAATTTTACTGAAAGGAGAATGGCTGCTATGTAGGAGATGGAAAAAGATCAGGATATCTTCACTGGAGTTTCAAATTCATATAATTGTAAGAGGAGTGACCCTGAGGCGGTGTGGATAGCATCAATTCTGTCTTTCTAACCTATTAAAAGAAAAAAAACGAGAATTTTAGCACCTGTCCAGGCAATATCATGACTGCTTTTAATTACATGAACGGAAATTGCATTGTTGTCTTCCGCCGATAAATTTTTATAGTTACTGTTTTATCTTTAATGATTTTCCAGTTTAATAATCATAAACACTGTTAAACGACGTGCACTTCGTTTATGTACACATTCTCTATTTACGCAAACATTCTCCGGTAGAGTCAGGGAAGTTCATTGTAAGATCTTTATTTATTGTATTATTGTTATTCTGATACGCTACATCAAATACAAAGTGCTATGTGGTGGTACACAGAGAAATTTTGCTTTCTTATTTTGGTATATTTATCCTAAGAATCTATTTTGGCTTCCTTAGTGCATCACGTAATGCAATATCTAGATATTCCTATTTCTTACCTCAAATTACATGTTCTCATCGTCTATATATTGAAGGTTACATGCTCGCAATACTCTCAAAGGCATGAACGTGACAACTAATTGATTTATGTTATTGCTGCAGCCAGAATGAAATTATGCAAAGGCAGAAATATTGGAAGGTTTGCTGCGTACACTAGAAAAGGTTTTTGAAGTCACATTCAATTCTTTAGGAAATCGTTATAAATGTCACCAGTTCATTTTATCTACAAATGAAAGTCTTTACACATTATATCAACAACATACTGTATCCGTATTACACTGCATGGAGTAATATCACATATTATTATGCCCTTAACAATTTTTAATTACAGATTGCTTAAAATTGGGGACAGAATTTCTAAGGATATTACACAAATTTTTTAAAAATATTTTTTTCCATGGAATTCATACTCACAATCATTCACACTCAGTTTAATCAACTCCACTTGGTTTCATGAATAATATCTAGAGAAAATTGAAAATGTTGTAGTCCATCCTTTCTGGATTGCCGAATATACTGAAAAATGACAACAGGTGGTCATTTAGTACGTACTGTAAACCTACCATTATTTCTGTGTATATGCATCTTTATTCTGGTCCTAGTAATAGAGGAAATAGTTATAGAGGAAATAAAAAAGTTTCCACATTCTTGTTTCAAGAGTATTAAGTATATACAAAACTGAATACACTGATGATGAAATACATATTATTACACATGCAGGAATGAAATTAAAACATCCTGATACCGCATCAGCCAATGCATGAAGACTTTATGGTCACCACAACAGAAAATCACATACCACAAGAATAGTTTACACTACAACATAATGATAATTTTGAAGATATTCACCATTTCCTTTCACAAAAAACCATTCATAATTTTTTTTAATAACTGTCGAGTATCTTTTTCACAGAGGTTTTTGACGGAATCGCTATAATGAAAATATACTTAATAAGAGCACTTTGGACAACGACAAATTATTTGTATACCTAAGTCTCGTGTGACAATTTTAATATTGGTGAAACTTCGAAATCATTTGAACAGAGACCGAAGAGCATATGGCACGCACAAGATAACCTTTCAGTTTTCGTTCATGTTTGAGAGAAATATGACTTGATGTCGGCCTAGTAATTTATGAAGTAGGTACATGTATTTCAAAAGAAATATATAAAATGTATAGATTTCAGGAAAGGGGGGTTGGAGAGGGGGAACAGTTACTCTGGTTCTGGTACCTTTAAGGATTCTGTGTGCGTACTTTCACCGTAGAATATATAATGAAAATTTCTAATAAAATCTTAGTTTTCTTGGAGATAGTTCAACTAAATATTCTGAAACCGCTCAGGATTCTAACCTTATGTATACTGTAATTTTTGCACGGTACTTCACACGCGCTCATATGATATAATATAACATAATACAATATAATATAACATATATATATATATACTGTATATATATATAATGTAAATATTATATCTATATGTAAATCCATATATATATAACATATATATACTGTATATATATATATAATGTAAATATTATATCTATATGTAAATCCATATATATATATATATATATATATATATATATATATATATATATATATATATATATCATATATATATATCGTTTGTGAGATAAGAAAATTTTTCAGCTGTACAGCTCTCGCATTATCACATATATATACAAATAGTCGGCATATTACAGAACTTCATACTTATGGACAAATTTAATCTATAAAAATAAAATCTATTAGTTTATATATATATATATATATATATATATATATATATATATATATATATATATATATATATATATACGGTAAATGTGTATATATGTGTATGCATAGTGTGTACAGTACATATATTTGTGTGTATCAGTATCAAAATAAATATTGAAGTGCTGCCGATTCCAAGCGGTTTATTTACATTTTCTTTTGGCGGTGAATTAAAAGCCTTAATATCAAGACTCTTGAGAATTTAAGTGTTTTTGTTCCTTTGACTTTCTGTTTTGTCACTTGAGAAAAAAATTCTGCAGGGAAGAATTATAAAAAAAAAAGAGCAATAACTAACAGTAACATACGCTATATAATGAACAAAATATATGCTGCCTTTGTTTCCTCTTTTCCAGCGTGATTTGTTTCATTACATGTCACGACAATGGTATGCCCCCGTTATATAATAGGTGAGTGTCAATATCTCTGTGCATGAATATAATCAGTGAATTAGAAACACGTAAATATACACTTCGTATTACACATATGCTTGGAACATCACGGAAAAATATCACGAAAAGCCGGCGTTTGCATACAATTCATGTATTTAAGTAAATGCCTACATACAAGATGCTATTGCTTGTTGAGTTTGTGGATATGACTGGGGTGGTGGTGTCATTTCTCCTAAACTTGATTGCATTAGTCCCCGCTGTTGCATATATATATATTAGACTGCACAGTCCCATACTCAAGAGTCAACCAGTTAGGGATGTGGGATTCTCTAACCTCTTCAGCATTTCCTTATTACCTTAACCTGCTCTTTTGCAGATCCGAGATTGACCTCAATTGAAAGGTGAAATCAATGAAAATACCTTTCTATATACCAAAAATCATGCACGTTCATAAAACAATTATTTATATGGAAATTATATCTGATATCAAAAGACTGTGTTTACAGACAGAAATTTCATAGGAAAAATTAAGTTCTTGCATGAATTTCAGTCTTTATGGGCATGCGAATGCACGCGTGGTGTGTAAACCCATTACAATTTCGACAGAGAGAGAGAGAGAGAGAGAGAGAGAGAGCGGCCTTCGCTATGTTATTAATACTGAAAAGTTTTTATTTCTCTTATCTTCCAAGTGCTGGTCGCTGCCAACGCACTGTTTGTGCCTGGGGCTGACTGCGTCGAGAATCAAAGGCGTGGTCGTGGGCTCCGTCTTCTCCCAAGAGATGGGCGTGTCTCTAAAGACGACAGGTAGGAAACTAAATGACTCTTTCTGCACACCTGTTTGTTTTCATTTGCGTCAGAGGGTCTGTTTCTTCGTACTTCGTGTTACTAGCGTGAATTTCAACTCCCTGGATAATGGTATTTTATGCTGTCTATCATACTTTTTTGTTCCGTCAAAAGAAATCTCACGAAAATGTTTGGGGGAAAACAGGTTTTAGATTTGCCCGCAGTTATGTGTGATGATACAATTAATCTTTGGGTGTATAAAATCCATTACATTATCACCATGTTTAAAAGAATCAGTAATAGAAAAGTCAGTCTCGCGTCCAGTTTGCAAGAAACCTACGGTGATTGTTTACATATCTTTTCTTTTACCCTCTTTTATTTCATTTATTTTTTAATATAATATAGAAATCCTTCGGAGAGATGGGGAGTATTAACAAAATCAGAATAAAAGTTTTAAGTCTTGGTTAAAGGAACAGCATTAAAATAGTTCAAAAAAAAAATTTTTTAACAGAAAATGTGTGAGGCATTCTGGGAAGTAATTTCCATATAGTTAAAATGAACATTACCATAAACACCGTTAAATGTTATCTTAATGACTGTTTTTCGCAGCTTCTTGAGTATTTGTTTGACGTCACCTTATTATCATTCTTATGAAAATAATGATGACAGTTAACCACTCTCCTGCATAATCTTTATCTATCAATATTTTTAGATATCATTGCGATCACAAATGGAAGAAGTGAAGACACCCATAAAAGTCAAAGTAATGGAGGATACCTTTCAAGTGCTAATGTATTATTACTCTCACATTGTTTTTCAGCTCTCTGTTTATGAATGATGTACTGGCGACTGTGTCAGCCTTGGGGTCGCAAATACCAACATTACGTCTGCATATACTCTATGATCACAAGTATGAAGGTATCGTAAAGATAAATTTTTTAACAACTATATAAGAAAATTTATATATATATATCAATCCTTTATCCCTTTTATAAGCACTTTATTATTGCTGCAACGTTTCGAGACGTAAAAGCCCCATTTTCAAGCTATAAAAAGAGAAGACAAACGTTAAAAAACAAACTCGGAATAAAAATTAATAGTTAAAAAACTATACAAATAATAAATGACAAGTACAAAAGATAGGGAGGAGTGGTTACCACAAAGTGATAAAGGCACAGACCGGGTGACAATTCGGGAAGCAAAGGTGTTGAGGAAGACTTGTTACCCGGTCTGTGCCCTCAGCACCTTATGGTAATCATTCCTTCATATCTCTTATACTTGTCATTTATATTATTTGTATAGTTTTTTTTAACTTAATCTTTATTCCGAGTTTGTTATTTTAACGTTTGTCTTCTCTTTTTATAGCTTGAAAATGGGCTTTTACGTCTTGAAACGTTGCAACAATAATAAAGTACTTAGAAAAGGAGTAAAGGACTGATCCTTCACCTTGCACCTACTGATGTCTACCGGTTGACAGAACCCTTTCAATCCTCACTATATATATATATATATATATATATATATATATATATATATATATATATATATATATATATATATATATATATAAAATCGAAGGCTTAAATGTGTACATGTCTGCTTACATGTGTTTATTTGATATCTACATACCTTCATAAGCTGATAAAAACCCTAATCATTTACGAAAAGCGCCTAATGTTGAAATACACTTCAAAATATCAAAATCTTGACCCATTGAGAGGTGAGAGGAGTTGTGCCCTAATACCTTTTGCTGATAAGATTATCTCCACTGAAATACATTTCTCTTCATGTATTTAAGTATTCCTTCTTTTGAAACAATATCTAAGTTTATTTCATCTTCCCAATTCTGTTATTGGATTGATCAAATGAAAGACGCCACAATGAATGCAAAGGCTCTTGCGCAAGCAGTGCCTTCAGGGTCAAATTTCTACAGCTACGACATCGCCTTGGCAACACTGCAACAAATCTTGACATCGGCTGCAACGGGAACGACTCTTCTGCTGCTCTTGTGTTCTTCTGAAAACGTCCTGACGATGTTTCGGACCGTAAGTATGCTTTGATTTTTACTACCCATTTGCTTATTGTTGTTTTTGTCATGTAATTCTTTTTCTTATTTGTCTGAGCGCAATTTCATTCAAGTGAAGTTTACACAAGTAATTTCGCACTTTTAGAATGATGGAATGGCAGAATCTTCTGTCTAAATTTGGTGACACTTCTGTTGCCTTTTCTTTTCTAAATCATTAACCAGTCTCTGATTTCTTGTCCCTTTGTTCAGCACGTATGATGACAGATCCTCAACTGAAAAATTTTGTCACCTGGTTTTCACTGCATACCATGTATCACTTTCGGATAGTCTCAATAACATTCCTTCGTATCTCTTCTTTGAATAGTGAAAAACCTGGAGATATTTGCGTTAGTCATCACCAAGTTTGTCTACTTGTTTTTCGATCCTTGTATCCACACATCTGTCTTTTTCCACAGATCCGGAGGAAGCGGCTGGAAAGTCACTTTGCACATTGGCTCCTGATGACGTCAGACGCTCGCGACTTCGAAGAAATAAACCTCGGTCTTGAGGGCGTCATCCACGAAGGCACGAGGACGTCGCTCGCCTACAGGAAATCCCTTGGCAAGATCTCGTTCTTCTCTTCCCATGTGGACGGCGAAGGCGTCGTAAGGTGAGGAGTTTTCGGTAATGTTTAAAGTCCGCAAGCTTGAATTTCAAGTCAGTGGCACCTGTGGCTTTGTTCCATATGAACAGAGTTCATCTCCTGAATAATAATAATAATAATAATAATAATAATAATAATAATAATAATAATAATAATAATAATAATAATAATAATAATAAAAGTGACTGCAGTACATGACATGGCAATAGACCGAGATAACTTTGAATGTATGGTGGGGATAATTCATGGCATTTTGTAGGGTATCCTTTCCATGGAAACAACATTTGGCTTATAGTAACCAAAGATAAGACTAGGAATTTTTCTCATACATCACTTGCACTTTTAAACGCCCGCTCATTCATTACTGTAGAAAAACACAACTAGAGCTTCTCTCGCTAAACCTACTTCTCATTCAGTGTACTGATCTCTCAATCAAAGTAATGATAACTACCATAAAATCCTAGATCTCAAAAGTAATAAAAAGACATTGTAGTGTTTCTCCTTTTCTGTAAGGCAGCTTCTTAAGATATTTGTACTGATTCTCTCTAACACTGGGGAACGTCCACGGATTTACTCTATCAGATTCTTCCCCGAAGACCAATTCACCCTGAATAGTGTCGGTTCCCTAGTGTTCCCACACGACGAGCGTCTCTACAAGGACATGAAGGGTCGAGTGATGAAAGTGGCAGCCAACGACTTTGATGGTTTCTTTGGGATCGACCCCAGTCCACCCAGGGACGGAGAAAAGCGCCGTGGCATCCACCTTCTCGGAATAGATGGTAACATTGTGGAGACCCTCAGCGACGCCCTGAATTTCACGTAATTTCTGAAGTTTCTGTGTGAGTGTGTGTGTGTGTGTGTTTGAGCCGTTTGGAACGGCGATCTCCCTGCCGAACGCATGACTTTGGGCGGCCATACTGAAACGCCTAGTCCAGCACACAGTACTGTGCTGCGGTGACAAGGACTATAGCAGGACTTTGCTTTTCTTCCCATCTCGTTTAATTATTTAATTAATATGAGAACAAGTTACTTCATTGCTGGTAAATTAGTCATTATTGTAGAATATATTCAGAAATATTATTGTTCTGAGGTCGACTGTAGTTGAAGTAACGAATTTTGTATTCCAGTCTATATAGATCACAAATATTGGAAAGCTAATTAACAAGAAAAATTGAATCCCTTGTTAAGCAGTCAGTAATTTAAATACATACGAATAACTATATATTGTCTTCAATGAAAAAGAAAAACTGAAACATTGATTATTAAGAAGGTTGTTCATAAAAGAATCACCTATTCTAATCTGTATATATCTCAAAAATTGGAGCCATTCTATATGCAAATAAATAATTTTAAATATTCCTTGTAACAAAAAAGCGATAAAGTTTTTTAAATCAATAATATACATACATAAAAATAAATAATTCTATACATTATCTTTTAACATAAACAGACAGACACACACATATATATATATATATATATATATATATATATATATATATATATATATATATATATATATATAGGCTTTGGAATAACACATAGAATATTTAAATAAGGACTACCGTATGAAACTTATTTTGACTTAACTAAAAGGGGTCAAAATATAAATACATGCCGGGCCAATAGACATAGGCCTAGCGTTTTCTTGGTCAAGAGTCTATTCCTTGTTGCTACTCTTTTTAAAGGCTATTTATTGCCTTGGCGTGATAATTCGATAACTTTACCGTAAAAATTATTTTGTATGTTCGAAACAATTAATATTTTAATGATATGGAATCTTACCAAAATGAGCAGTTTGAAGGAATAGGCCTAGGCGTAGCCTAAGCTACCAAACTACACTTTCTTGCTCTTACCAATCCATTAGACATATCGTTTTCTTGGTCAAGAGTCTATTCCTTGTTGCTACTCTTTTTAAAGGCTATTTTATTGCCTTGGCGTGATAATTCGATAACTTTTACCGTAAAAAATTATTTTTGTATGTTCGAAACAATTAATATTTTAATGATATGGAATCTTACCAAAATGAGCAGTTTGAAGGAATAGGCCTAGGCGTAGCCTAAGCTACCAAACTACACTTTCTTGCTCTTACCAATCCACGAGACATATCGTTTGATGAAGCATAAATGACACCCGAATTTGTTACATGTATAAAAAATACAACTATTTTTACTTTGAATCGAATATCAGAAGTCGTTTTCTGAGGTTTGTTTACGTCGTCCTGAAATACTCTCACCAGGTGTGACGTTTTGGAATTCCGTTGAGAAACCACGTTTGAGACAATGCATTTTGTTAAACAACTCTAATGCTGCCTTTTCGAGTCTAAAGCTGAATAACTGATTGCATAGACTGTATCCCATAGGCCTACCTACTGTAAAGAATTCTTAATGACTGAAAAATGCAGCAATTGTCCTTATGCAGTGACACGTTAAAAGACGAGGCTTGCTGATACCAAAAGCTGCCTATAGGCCTAGGCCTACTTACTACTAGGCTAAGCATCTTTTATAGAGGGCAAGAACTTTTTTACTTTGTACAATGTGGAATACATACGATTAACGATTCTGATATCAAAATTGAAATCGCTATTGCACAAATGTGCCACAATAATAAACTTATTGCAAGCCGCGTTAACACAGCAGCGTGTCTACTGCACACAAACCTTCATCAGATTAACACATACTTTTAGCCAAATAAAATTCACTATACTTTGCTTACATGTATCTATGTCTTCTTGAAGAATTCATTCGCCAATTTATGGTATTATAAGCTGCGCAATCCAACATTATGAAGATAACGAACGAAAAAAGTCGAAGGAAACACTAAGCACACATTCAAATCCCTCGGTTCCCGGGTAACTGGAGATGATATAGATATCGGCAAGCAGCGCCGCCCTGGTGGCGGCAAACTAAACTACGCAGTACTAGTTTACAGATAACGTCTGCAACATCTTTAGTTTATTATCTACCCTCAATGGTTTAAGCATGTGTCAGAGTGTTTTGTAACAGTTGTGCCATTCCGAGGAAAGATTATTCATTTGAAATGTCAAAACTGTTTAGAGATGTTTATGTCTTCTTTATTGTGAATAACACCGATTCAGCTTCACGCAGAACACACAAGAATATAAGATCACGTGTTATAAAGTGAAAACAAAGTGTAAAGAGCCTATATTTCTGCCATCAGTTATCAGTATGGTTATATTTTTAGAAACTCTTATATCACCAATTTTCTCCTAGTATCATAGACGAGTGAGAAATAGTTTAAAATATTTTTTTAGTAAAACCAGTTTTACCCAATCTCAGGAAGAGACTGGGTGTGACTTTATCGTTAAATCTGTATTTTAACAGTTTTATCAAAATGGTCTGTTTATTGTAATGGTATCAATACTGCTTGGAATACGGTTTGTTTGATAGTTTTTATAATATATTCTTTAAAACTGTCACTTCGTTGTTGTCAAATATCGTACAGTGAAGGTTTGTTTTTAATTAAGTAATGAAAATACCCAATTTAGGATTACAAAGCAAACGTTTTCTTTCAGGTTTTGGCTTTTCCACGACAAAGATTGGCCTTTTGAAAGTTGCATTCTAACTTTTTTTCAGTGGATTTACTGAGAGGAATATAGTACTATCCCTTACATCCTTAAGCTTCCTATACCACTTCGTTCCCAATATTTACAGGTACGACATCGTGCGTCCAGATGATGGCTTCTGGGGGAACCCCTTACCTGATGGTACGGTATCAGGTGTAATTGGAATGACAGCCAGGAGGGAAGTTGGGTTTGCCCTGTGCGCTATTGCTGTTACGGGTAATTTATATTTTCATAACTTGTTACTTTCTTTGTGATTCTTCACTCTGATGCACTGCAGGTTATATCACAAGTGTATATACAGTGTTATGTACATGGAGAACTTTCTGTCTGACCAAGACCCAGATATCAACTGACATATCTTAAATTAATACACACCGTAGGAAGCCATCGCCGTCAGTGCGCCTCACGCAGTGCACTGTAGTCTGAAGTACTGTATATCAAAGGGTGTCTGCAGTGTCACTTTGGCGCCTAGCTGCGCCCACTTCTTAGCCTTTTACTTGACCTCCATTTCTGCTTCCCTTCTTCAGCCTACCTATCCAACATTTCTACCTTTTAATTTTATTGCAGGTGTAGGGTTTTCTCCCAGTTCCACCTTAAGATTTATATACTTCATCTCCTATACACTCTGGATCTCTTTATCTTGCTATCTAACCATTCCAGCTCCCTCTTTTCACTGTCTGAAGCACTGAATGACCGAAAGTGCCCCAGTACTTGAATTTGTAGTTTTAGGCCTATCACTATATATATTCTTAAATGTCTGTATAAGAGTTCACGTTTTTAGTTATATTAACCAATTCACAAAAACTCTTTTTCTCTTTTACCAGAAATCCGGGAAACCGTCGTGGACTTCAGCTATCCATACTCGATGGAGAACCTGGCTCTATTTTCGAGGGCGCCCAAAATCAGGAACAGAGCTCTCGCTATTCTGTCTCCTTTCTCGCAAGAGGTAGCGAAGCTGTCAGTTATTTTAACTTCAAGTTTAAAATTCTTCTTACTTTCTTGTTGAAGTCATTGTGATATTCAGTATCCTATCTTCGTTAGTTTGAATGTAATTTTTTTTAAGCCTTCTCTTCCATATGACACAGTATAAGTCGATCCTAACTTGAAACGTACCTGTTTTGCCAATATTCCTTCTGCTGAGGACAACAATAACTTACCTAGCTATTGCAGGTTTGCCAAATGCTCTCGTAATTTAAAGTTAGTCTTTGCTTGCCTATGAATCTCCCAGTTTTTCTGGAGATGTTTCAGCAATGACCTTGGTGACCCTCGTAGTAATCTAAAGACAATTATTCAAATATCGCCCTTTAGAGTTAGCAGAAACTGCCTTTTATTGCTGCAACACTCTTGTTTCGAAAACTACAGGCTATTAAGGAGCCATCTAAGTTTTAAACTTCATCTCTGTACATATAGTTTGTTGTTCAACGAAATCCCTATGGATTCATCAAACCACGTGGCTGGAATTCTATAGCAGTTAACAGTTTATAAACCACGTTGCAACTTGTGTATCCTGAAAATAGCTTCATATTTCAAAACGAGTGTTCACTATTCAAAATCATCGTTCATTTCCAGGTCTGGCTGTACATTGTCATCGCGGTTCTGGCCATTGGACCTATCCTGAGCCTCCAGTCCAGGGTGTATGAGTTCGTCACGGGGAAGAAGACAGAAGGGCACCCTTGAGCAATACTCCTTCAACATGTTCAAGACTATTGTCACTCAGGATAACCAACTGCGGGAAGACAACTGGCCTCAGAGGAGCATCTTGGCCTCCTGGTACCTGTTCTGCTTCGTCGTCACAGGTACCTGAGAAGCCCTTGGTACCTGAGAGATCTTTAGCATTTGGTAACTTTCCATTCTGTATCAGGCTTAATGCCGATTAGTGCCTGGACAATAAATCACTACAATTTTGAGTTTTGTATCTTTCTAAGGGAAGGTAACTTACCTTTTTTGGTTCACTGAATAAAAGTAAAAAGGAACGATGCACGTCTTAGTGAATAATTGCAATACTGATATGGTTCAAAAGACAAAACTGCGTATTTGCCATTTCGATTCTTCGTGAAAAACAATATACTAAGCATTTATACAACTCAGATATCATCTTACACAATTTTAGAATACAAAGGCACATATACATTAATATCTAAAGTATGTATATGTATATGTATGTGTATATATATATATATATATATATATATATATATATATATATATATATATATATATATATGTGTGTGTGTGTGTGTGTGTGTGTGTGTGTATGTGTTACTAGTTTGCAAGAACTGTACGCAATTCAAACATTACCTCGAGGCTGCACCAAGGCATACTGGAATGTTTTCCCTATTTCCAGAACTCTATTCTGGAATGCTGACAGCTGTCTTGGCCATTCCGTCCTTCGAGAAACCCATCGACTCCTTGAGCGATCTTCCGAGGGCTATCCAAGATGGCTTCACTCTGGGGATTCTGAAGGGTACATCAAACGAAATGATGTTCAGAGTAAGGGGTGGCTGGTGTTATTCTTCATTCATTTTGTTATCAAATCGGAACTCTAGAGCAGAGACTTGTTTTACTCCCTCTCTCTCTCTCTCTCTCACTCTCTGTTACTTGAATTATAATCTCCTTTCTCTTTCCTGCTGTAATAATCTCGAGTGTTTGTTTCATCATTCGAAATTATGATGCAAAATTCTAGACAAATTCTTCAACTTTTAATGACCTCTCAAGCCAAAAATCTTTAACTAATTCACATATTTCCACAATGACTGTTACTTAATATAAAAAGCATTACTCTGCAATTATTTTGCATCCGTTAAAAGGTTTGTTTACCTTGTATATTCAGGTGACAATATTCTGTACCTCAGATCTGACAGACACTGTTGTAACAGTTCTTCATTTATTCTTCATATTATCAGAATTGATCCTAAAGCCTAGTGATTTCATTCTTCTGTTTGCTTACTTAATTTCTTGAACTGAATTACTTATATCTCCAACACTGATGTATATCATTCGTGTAAAAGTGTCTCATTATGCACAGTGGCTGAACTCTGTTTACCAGAAGGGGGCGGGTTCCAGGTGATTTTTAACTTTTCGATTCTCGAGTAGATAATTCACAGTAGTATGGGGAACGTATTATTATATATAGATAATTTCGACCACTTTGTGTTAAACAAAATAATTATTCAGCCACACATTTGAAAATCTATGTGTCAACGAATTTTATTTTAAGGGACTAGATCCCATTTTCTTTCCTCTCCTCAGAAGAAAGAAAACAGCAGGTTCTATCGTCTTTTGCACAGAAAACTAAACCTTTATAATTAAAAAAAAATATTTATTCTATTTATGAACAGCAAGCCACAGAAGGCCTGTTCAAACAAACGTGGGACCTGTTCAACCACAAGAATCCTGACGAGAGTTTTCCCACTCGCCCGGATACTGGAATAATTAAAGTAAGAGGATTTTCATCATTTTTAGTTCGCAAGGAAACGATACTCTAAGTGATATTTTCTAACAATCTGAAAGATAATTTTCTGATTTACTGACGCTTCATAAATTCTACAATAGTATTGGATCTAAGTTATAAATTCTACAATAGTGTTTGATTTAAAATATAAATTCTAAAATAGTATTTGATCTAAGTTACAAATTCTACAATAGTATTTAATCTAAGTAACAAATTCAACTATAGTATCTGATCTAAGATATAAATTCTACAACAGTATTTGATCTAAGTTATAAATTCTACATTAGTATTTTATCTAAGTTGCAAATTCTACAATAGTATTTGATCTAAGCTACAAATTCTACAATAGTATCTGATCTAAGATATAAATTCTACAGTAGTATTTGATCTGCTATAAAATTACATAACAGTATGTGATCTAACTTATAAATTCTTCAATAGTATTTGATCTAACTTAATCTAGAGTAATATTTGATCTAAGTTATAAATTCCACAATAGTATCTGATCTAAGATAAAAAATCTACAGTAGTATTTGATCTAAGTTATAAAATCTACAAGAGTATCTGATCTAACTTAAAAATTCTAGAGTAATATTTGATCTAACCTACAAAATTCTACAATAGCATTGGATCTAAGAATACAATTACCAACCAATAATCCTCCATATAACCAGGCAAGAGACTCGAAGTACATCTTCATCGCCGTGAAATTCTCCTACGAAATTGTGATCACGAAAATGGGAAGAAGGAAGTTCCATGTGGGACGCCAGGCCTTCCACTCGCACGGCATCGGCATTGCTTGTCCTCCAGGAGTCCCTTATAAGGATCTAGTCTCGAGACTGTGAGTTTTCTTGTTTGTGTGTGTGTGTGTGAGAGAGAGAGAGAGAGAGAGAGAGAGAGAGAGAGAGAGAGAGAGAGAGAGAGTAGACCATTCGGAAAGAGTGAACGAAACATGGGATAAAGTAGGAATAAAAGGAAAAACCTATTGAGAAACAATAGGCATGTACCGTAGGTCTAGGCCGTTTTGCATGACAGCAGGGTACGAGAGAGAGAGAGAGAGAGAGAGAGAGAGAGAGAGAGAGAGAGAGAGAGAGAGAGAGAGAGAGAGAGAGAGCCATTTGGAAATAGAACGAAAACATGGGATAAAGTAGGAATAGAATGAAAAAAAAACTGAGAAACACTAGGCATATAGGTCTAGACAGTTTTACATAATGACAGCAGGATACGAGAGAGAGAGAGAGAGAGAGAGAGAGAGAGAGAGAGAGAGAGAGAGAGAGAGGGTGGGGGCATTTGGAAATAGGAAACGAAACATTATTTTGAGTGGAATAAAAGGATAATCAAGTGAGAGAGGAATAAGTTAAAAAACAAAGACGTTAGGGATAGATGTGTGTGTGTGTGTGTCTGTGTGTGTTAGAGAGAGAGAAAGAGAGGGTGCATCTTATTGTAAAACCTCTTACACTTCCATAGTTATGATAGTTTCTTAAACCTCCGTAACTTTCGATAATGTGCTTCTAACACCAAAGAGAAGGTTCACTAACAGCACGTCAAATCACCCCTACATACACTACGCCATTCACATGTATTATGCATGAACTTTCGTTTATCAGATGTTGAGGCCCTCCTTTCAAATACCTCTTTCTCCCATATATCCGTTCCATTGTGGTCTGTGCAGCTTCATCATTTTTTTTTTTATCTCGCCCACAATCCACACTTCACCTCCATAAAGGAGAGTTTGTTCAACAATCCCTTCACCCATTCTAACCTTGGCTTGCATAGACACTCCTAGTTTACTCCCAGTCTTTTGAACACATCCTGCTACCTTTCTTCCTTCACCCGTTCTCTCACCCTGCCATCATCGTCCAAATTCTATTATAACGTTCTCAGCTCCGATTTCCTAAACTTATGATGTTCTCATTTATTTATATTCTATCAGGACACGGTGGATGATGGAGGCTGGCCTCCTTTCAAAATGGCGGAAGGATGAGCTCGCCAAAGCGGCCAACTTGGCACCACATGATGACGACGGCGATTCAAGGACGTATGCAATCAATCTCACCCACCTTCAGGTAAAACTTTTAATAGTGGTATATTATAACTTTGTTACCGATACATCTATGCTTTCCACACTCGAGCGTTATTTCTTTCTTTTACCTTAGGTGTTGTTCCTTATAAACAACTTTTTCCAGAGAGCTCTTCTTCAGATGTTAGTTTAGGCACATCTGTTGCTAATCATGCAATCACCAACGATTCTTCCATAAACATTTCACTAAATTTCTGACTCACATCAGGATCGAGCCCAGGTTTTTCTAGTGAAAGAGCATACCAGGTAATGCCTAGTACAGTAGTACTCAGGTTCCAACTTCTTTTATGACTTGTGTGGCCTAGTTGTCAGTGGTCTGGTCTTTCACTTGAAAGACCTGGGTTCGATCCTGATGTGAGTCAGAAATTTGTTTCTGTTCCACATATGATTGCGTGTTGAGTATTTTAATATATATATATATATATATATATATATATATATATATATATATATATATATATATATACATTATATACATACATATATATATATACACACACACATATATATATATATATATATATATATATATATATATATATATTATATATACACACATATATATATATATATATATATATATATATATATATATATATATACATATAATATACAGTGTATTGTATCTCCATAGTTATCTGTGAACAGAATTGTCATAAGGTAAGAATAATCCTACACGAAAAGATTCCACGCATAAATTTATCTTGCAGTTTGCTGAAGGAAGAAATAATTCATTGATCACTCAAGCTGACCTTTCCCTTGTCATTGGCGTCTTTCTGTCTAGCCTTTGAAAGAAACTTGGTTATTAATTGTAATTATCAGCCTTCTTGTAATTATTGTCCTTCTTGGTTATTATTTGTAATTGTTGTTCTTCTTGGTTAATAATTATAATTATTGTCCTTCTTGGTTATTACAATTGTAATAATTGTCCTTCTTGGCTATTATTTGTAATTATTATCCTTCTTGTAATTATTGTTCTTCTTGGTTATTAATTTTAATTATTGTTCTTCTTGTAGTTATTGTCCTTGGTTATTAATTGTAATTATTGTCCTTCTTGGTTATTAATTGTAATTATTGTCCTTCTTGCAGTTAATGTCCTTCTTGGTTATTAATTGTAATTATTGTCATTCTTGCAGTTAATGTCCTTCTTGGTTATTTATTGTAATTATTGTCCTTCTTGGTTATTAATTGCAATAATTGTCCTTCTTGGTTATTAATTGTAATTATTGTCATTCTTGGTTATCATTTGTAATTATTGTCCTTCTTGGTTATTAATTGTAATTATCGCCCTTCTTTCCAGGCTGCATTTTTCGTGGTCGTACTCGGTTACTTGGCGGCAGCGTTGGTGCTGACGATCGAAGTCATCATTTCCATTTCACACCATTCTGGGTAAAGATTTTCCTCAAGGAACCAAGTTAATGAAACCAAAATTAAACCTGGCATTATATAAATCAGTTTATGCGTAGGTGTACGTACACCTAATTCTGAAATTCTGTGTATTTAATACCCATTTTTGGGTGTTCACTGTAAACGGAGAATGTCTCTTGAATGCCCAATGTGTAAATGTTTAATAAAACTCAAGATGCTATAGCTGTATATTTTTCAACAAAGCATTGAATAAATCAGTGTATGTATAGGTGTAAGTACACATAATTCTGAAGTTCTGTACATTAGATACTCATTTTTGGGTGTCCACTTTCAAAAGGATATTCCACTTGAATGCCCATTGTGGGTAAGGTTCTTCTCATGGGATAAGTTAATGAAACCTAGCATAGCATAACTCAGTTTATGTATGGGTATATGTACACTTAATTCTGAAATTCTATATATCAAATACACATTTTCGAGTTTCCACTGTGAAACGAACACGAAAATTCCTCTTGAATGCCTGTTGTCTCAAAATGCAATAAAACGTAAACTTTATAACTGCTATCTTTCAACATTTTCCTTGTGGCATTCAAAGTTTTTTTTTAGTCTAAATGACACGTAATGGATCCGATTTCTTTCGATTACGCCATCCAATCCGCTACATGACTTCTGGTAATCACCGTTACTTTTTATGATTCATTTTATCATTTTACTTGTTTTTCAGTCGAATTAAAAAAAAAAAAAGTCAACTATTCAAATTCAAGGAAGCCTCTAGTTAAAGGACAGGAAATGAGAGGAGTTTAGATAAGAATAGTTTCATGAGGCTTTTATTTCATGTATATATATATATATATATATATATATATATATATATATATATATATATATGTGTGTGTGTGTGTGTGTGTGTGTGTGTGTGTATGTGTGTGTGTGTGTGTGTGTGTGTGCGTGTGTGTGTGTATGTGTGCGTGCGTGCGTGTTTGAATGTACTTTTACATGCGCATGTGTATATAAACCCATACTCACATAAGTATAATATATATATAGACCTGTATGTATGTATATATATATATACACACATATATATATATATATATATATATATATATATATATATATATATAGTACTAAACACATATATGTGTAACTTACTTTTCACGTTTTTGCTCTCTCCTAAACAACGTAAGCAATTTCAACCAAACTCGCCACAGAGCATCTCAAGACAATGCGGATTCAAGTTTATTCAACGATGAACCAAAGCTCATTTGACAGGGGATGACTGAACAGGGTGGAGTCATTTGAAAATCTTCTCTAGAATTACCAAGCTAATAACTAACAAGAGTTCCCACTCATTAAATGACTTTTTGCAATTGTAGTACACGAATTAATTTGAAAAATTGTTTAATCGATAAAGAACATGAGTTAGTTTATCGTATATGGCCCAGTTCTTTACAAATAATCTGTGAAAAGTAAACTTACCAATTCGAGAACTTTCCAGGCTGGGAACATATTTTGGTAAACTTTAGATGATCTAAATTTAATAAAGAAAATAACATGACTCAGCGTGATAATTAAAAAAAAATTATGTAAAACATATAAACATAAAATACACATATCTGAAAACACGTGATAAAATGCAAGAATGGATCTCTAAATCCTGAGCAAAGGCGGAGCCGGTCTTAGTGGCCTTGAACGCCACCAGATGGAAGCACTTCCCGGCTAGAGCTCTACCGTTCTAACGTCTGGTTATATTCTCTCTCTCTCTCTCTCTCTCTCTCTCTCTCTCTCTCTCTCTCTCTCTCTAATAAATACTGAATCATTTTTTATCCGCGCTTGAACTACAAGCGTATCATTCGTCATACGACGTCAATTAGCATATTTCAAGATTTGAATTCCGTTTTAAAATTTATAGGCCGATAACAAAAGAATCGGGAAAGGTAAGAGCACTTACTTAAATAATGGCATAATTTACTCACAGATATATGTGTCTGCTTTCAAATGCACTGAGGTTTTGATCACCTGCTTATAAATAAGAAACTAGAATTAGTATTTGATAATATTTGCAATGGGAATTCCTGGAAAACATCTCATTGTATCAACGACTTCATGCACTTATCAGAACGTTACCAGGTAGTGCTTAGTCTTTTATAGTCCGTTGTCCGAAAGATTTTGAAGTGCTTTAATACCTTTTAGGGTGATTTTACATGCGTGCGTTTACACGCGCATATTTATAGCTGTATACAAAACACACACACACACACACACAGACACACACACATATATATATATATATATATATATATATATATATATATAATATATATATATATATATATATATATATATATATATATATATATATATATATATATATATATGCATTATGTATGTATGTAGTATATACTGTATTTTATACGTATGAGGTCGCGCACAACCGTATATTTTACTCAGTTATAGAGAATTTCCGGTGTGTGTTTTTTTTTTTACGTCGCTCGAATTAATTTAAGTAATTCTTGTTTAATAAATCATTTTATTTAGTTTTTTTTTCTTCTTTCTACAAACTTTACGCCTGTGTCTGTAAACATGAACATGACTAAGCACATTTGGGTCTTCCCGTCTTTTTTTCTTCGATGAAAATTCTTTATTTAATCTACAGTACATACATGTTAATTTACACATGCTTTTCTCAATTTTATAAAACGTCTTGATTATTTATCTGCGGACTACTATTTGCCAATTATGTCTGTAAAATATTAACTGTGAAAGGCAATATGTGTTCACTTCAAATTGTTTATAAGTTGGACTTTAACAAGTTATAATTGATATAAATGAAGTTATATATCAGGCTGTGACATATGAAAAAAATAGTTGCTCAATGTTTATATCTATTAAAACAACTGTTTATATATATGCAGTCAGGTAGAATGCGCTGAAGGCAAAACATGAGTCATTTTCTAAGCGTGGCAGAATGCGCCTTTGAACAACAGCTTCGTTTTCCTTCGGTTAAATCACCAGCGGATCCAGAAAAATTTCATTGGGGCGGGCCAATTTTCATAATATATTTACACACACACACACACACACACACACACATATATATATTTATATGTGTGTATATATATATATACACACACACACACATATATATATATATATATATATATATAGGCTATATATATGTGTGTGTATATGTGTATATATATATATATATATATATGTACACACACATATATATACGTATATGTGTATTATTATTATCATTAAGATTATTATTACTGTTATTTTTTTCTCAAATTTTTATCATTTTTTCTATTATTTTTTTAATTTTCCCCATTTTTATATTTCACATTTACGTTATTATCTAAATCTTCAATACTATTATTTTATCGACCTCTATAAAGAAAACTGAAGTAAATAACTAATAATCTTGACAGACGCGATTTAAGTTCACGAGACTTAAGGCAGGCCTTGTAACAAGTGACAATTTAACGGTTTTTGCCTAAATAAAGGGCAGATTCACTTTTTAAATCTGGTGCCTTTGACAGAACGTCTGTTCATCTTTTCTGCTTAAGTAAATCATTGCTTCTGAGAAAGAAAGAGAGAGAAAAAAAATGGAAACGCTAGATAATGAAAGATGTTTTCTTACTACGTGTTAGGTAGTTTTAGGCGCATAAACAAATATTTTAGATTAGTTTCGCAAGAAATTTAGTTTTCTTTCACTACATTTACGTACATTTTCTTTGATTTTGTAGCGTGGACGAAAGTAAATGTATCGTGAAGCTGCGTTTGTTATTGCAAATTCAGAAAATACACTTGTGTATATTTGCGATACGGCTGGGATTACGTCACTTCAAATTTCGGCTTCTTATGTACCTTATCTTATTTTCGCCACTTCAATTACTTATTTGTTAAATTACCTTTTATTTTCCATGCGCAGTATACAGTATATCTTCATCAACTATTCAGACACGTTAAACATCAAAGGGAAACTGATTTACAGAAATATCTTCTAAAAATTGGCCCTCTTCCACCAGCCAATGGGGGAATCGTTTACAAAGGCGTTTTGCCAAAAACTAAAGCTTTTAGCCAATGAAAAAAGGCGGTAGAAACTAGGTATGGTAAAGGCTTCAGATTGGTCAGAACAATTTCTATCCTGACGTCAGAAGCCTCAATGTAGTTCAGAACAGGAAGACGGGTGGATGTACTGGAAAATCAAGTCTTAATGAAGAACGGACTCTGGTGAGACAAAAGCATTTCAAGTTAGTTCTTCCGACATTTGCAGTCGATATTCTACGCTTGATAGACACTGGGGGTTCGAATATTCAATCCGAAATCTTAAAAATGTTTTTCGAACGATTACCGAGGTTAAAATATATAAACATTTTGCACGTTTTCGAAAAACACTTCTAGACTGTGAAGTCTTTCGTAGCTAAATACCCATTGTATACTGGTCAGAAACTGATTTTCCAAAATTTTGTCAAATTCTGAGGCTCTTGAAATAAATGTGGTTCGGTTTTATTGTAACAGTGGTAAGGTGTTGAAAGGGAAGGAGGTGCTTGATGTGGACCTCTGGACTCTGGACAACCAAAAGTCCTTTCTAATCTCATGTTGTGAGAAACAAGAAGTGAAGAGAGAGAGAGAGGGCTAATTTTATCTATTAAATGTGCTATAAATCTCCAAAATCGAAACGTGTACTAAGTTGTCTAAAATAAAAATAGTTATTTAGGAACAAAATCAATTTCAGTGACCAAAGTAAGATGGCTAGACTTCAGATGATACGACCCTTGAGAAATACCCACGAAAATTACGGTTTATTTACTGAATCTTCCATTACGACAAGATTTGTGAAGTATGCAACTTATACATCAAGAACACAATCAAAACCCCAAAATTCCAAGGATTTTTGGGAAATGACGGAACAGTAAATGTGTCGTAGCAACATGAAAGGAACTTAGTTTGTTTGAACTCAATTATAACATTCAATGTGAGCACTCACAACTTTCACTTGAAGGTACCGATAAACAAGCAAATTTATTGTTTTCCTTTTCCTTCCCCCAACCTCTCTCTCTCTCTCTCTCTCTCTCTCTCTCTCTCTCTCTCTCTCTCTCTCTCTCTCTCTCTCTCTCTCTCTCACACACACACACACCGTTACGATGTTTGAAGTTCTGGAAAAAATAAGTCCATGACCTCCTCCAGAGGAAGAATAAACATAAAACAAAGACTTATTTATCTTAAAACAATATAATATGAAATATCAATCTAAAATGTCAATCGATCCCACAAAATGCTTAACATGCGCGTATTTACAGGATTCTCAAACAGCAATACATAAGACTCGAGGAATCTCTTATGCAACTTTGTTTCCGCGGGAAAATTTCTCGACTGTGATTGGCTGTTGATGACATCACCAATCTTATTGTTGATTGGTGGCTTTCACCACGTTACTACCAATTAAAATCTCATTAAGAAAAATCCCTGTTTACACCCCGCCCTTTTAATCTGTTCCCTCTGCCTGGGCTTTCTCTTTAACATAATGGGATCATCGTGTTGACAAAAACACTCCCCCAGCACTTCTCCTTTGAAAATTATAGAATTAACCTTGCGTGCAAAACATCCACATCGTGATGGGGTCGTCGCCATCTTGGATGAGGGAATACTTTCAATGTTTTTTTGTTTGTTTTTTTTGTCTGTTGTTGAATTATTTTCACGACCGTTTGCACTTGAAATTGATTTTTCGTAATTTCCCATTAACGTGCAAATAATATTCACCTACATTTGATGAATTAGGGCTCATTTACGTACCATAAATTTAATACGCACTGAAAACACACCATCGGTGTTTTCCGCGTCACCTCCACTTGTTATATTATAGGATAAATAAATAATTATCACGAGCGTATCATATGAAGACAGAGTACCTACCAACGACAACGAAGAATATTTCAAAACAAAAGCGAAAAAAACGACCAGAAGAAGCCACAACACTCTTCCATCGGCACTGGCTTTAGGATTCGTAGGGTCAAAAGGTCTAAACAAGGATCTTTTGTCGCCACCAAATTAGCACATGACAAAGCTAGCATCTCGTCCACAAACCAGTTTATCAATACGATTTATGAAAAATACTGGCTACAGAATTCAGACGAGGCTTCTCAGTCTCAGTGAGTACATTTAAGTTTAACTTAGAACAACTTAACTTTAAATGTACAATTTAGGCCAATGGACAATAGCTGGGACCAATGAGGTCACTCAGCGCTGAAAATAATGTTGAAGCAATTGTTAGGAGAGGGTGGAAAGCATGATAAGATACTATTAGCGGCAAAGGTCGCAAAATTGACTGTCTGTTGTACCAGAGAGTTGTTCTTCCTAAAATAAAAGAAACACAACTATAAGGACACTAAAAAATTTTATATAATGAAATAACTAATTTCATCGCGAATAAACACCCGTAATACAAAATGATAAATTGTAAAGCAATAAAAAGCTACGTACTTTCAGATTGGCTAAATCAATATATGCTCAGTAGGCTTAATAATCCGATTAAATAATTCAAAGGAAATACCATTTCGTTCCAAGGCCTACAGAGCACACTAGGCCTACAAGTGACATTTCCTGAGGCCTTTTTTTTTCCTCGGACGAAAAGTTTAGGAAGGCAGATCCGTTGAATTAGTCATTATAGGCGAGGCAAGACAAGACTAGAGATTACGTATGTTATGACAATGTAAAATGTCTTACGAGAGGTGGATATGAATAATGTACATGTATATATATATATATATATATATATATATATATATATATATATATATATATATATATATATATATATATCAGTGGTAACGTCGACTGGAGTTGCTGGATGCGTATCTGTGTCGCGGGATCGAGACTCGGCAGTGACCGTCCATTTATCACTTATAAATTTCCTTCGGTGATAATTCCCCATCGGGGATATTCCCGAGGCAGCGTGGATATATATATTTAATTATATATATATATATATATATATATATATATATATATATATATATATATATATATATATATATATAACTGATATTCTAAATCGCTTGCACCCCCTCCTGGTGTCGATCTCGGAGCTCTTGCCCGGAGAGGTTCCTCAAAAATACTTAACAGACAAGCCTGTACTGAAGCTCATCATTCCAGTGCACAAACAAATTTCTTGAAAGCAAACAATTTGTAAAAACGTAATAGAGAACGTTTACCCAAATACACATCTTCTTGGGAAACTTTATAAAAAAGGAAGTGGCGTTACAAGTTTACCTTACGCAACTTTCACATGTTATTTCCCTTACCCACAACACCTCCCTGTCATCTTTTCTCTCTCTCTCTCTCTCTCACGTGTGCTAGCAGGATGGACAATGGCTTAAACCATACATTACTAAACAGACAACGCTCTTGGACTCTGAATTATTCATTTTCCAGATCATGAGAAGGGTAGACGAGCCAACTGCGCATGTCTGAGTTTTTGTAAGTGCAGTATCTAAGTTACTTAAATCCCTACAGGATGATTACATAGTCTCAATTCCAACAAATTTCGAGTACAAGAATAACCTGTCTTCCATCAAATGGTTCTAAGATTCTTCTTCTTTTAACGTGCTTTTATTCCCAAAATCTTTGAAGGACTTTTGATTTGGCTTTGGGGTAGACCTGTAGTCTCGAGCCATTACTTACATAGTGAAGTGTGGAGGGCTCTTTCCGTAGACTTTCAGGCGTTCCTCTTTCGACTGGAAAAATTCCCTGAAAAATATCGGGTAACCCAGTATAAGTGTAAATAGTTTATAGTTCCTTGAAATGTAAGTGTTAGGTTTCATAACATGTTTAGATATCTCCATGCACATGTACATATGCTGTATAAAGAGAGAGAGTTTTGCCACTTATTTTTAAAAACATTTTTTACGCTCAGACATATTAAACCGCTAAAACAGAGTTCAATTCTAGATATCATCTTTATGGAGATATATAAATACATAATACACACACAAATATATATGTGCGCGTGTGTAATTGTAGTAGCCACAATGCCCTCTTAACTTCTCGAATTCTTCACATTTTTTGTATGCGTTTGTCCCCACAACGCCTTAGATCCATAAGCATGAAATAAGAAGTAATTCTGATGTCCAGAAGCGGGAATCGGATCCGCATCCCGAGTAACCAGAACGAGGTCATGATGCCTGGTGTATATATATATATATATATATATATATATATATATATATATATATATATATATATATATATATATATATATATATATATAACAGCGCTACATCCTTAATTTTCCATCATAAATAAGAATCAATTCTCGTTAACATGCCTATCCTATGTATTTCCGACGGAGCCGATTCAATTCCATATTCTCCTACCTAACTGAAGACCCTGTTAGGAGTGAATGCATTAGAAGAAAGTTAAAAAAAAAACTAAAAATTGCTTCAACTTGTAATCGAATCGCACTACATGATAAAACACACGAACGGAAGCTAAGCGGACAAAAAATGGGGTCATCATTCCTCAAATTTGAGAACGAAAACCCCTAACCAAGAATTATTAGTCATTTTAGGTGTGTAGCAATCTTTGCTTGCCTCGAAAACTTTGTGAATAAATACTTCTAAGTTTGTAAGACAAATTATCTTACAATAAAGAAATGTTTCACTTTTAAAGCAAGCAGTATATGCAATCAGAGTATGTCTGTATGTTCCTACTTACTTGTTACTGTTATCTGCCCGTCTGACCTGTATATACCTACTTTCCAGGCTCTCTATTTTATCTCCCTTTCGTTTCTATATGATTCTTACCTGCCTCTACTTATTTTTGTTACTTGCGAGACACGTCATGCATGCACCCCTGGTTCTATGTGTTTTCTTGCTCGTAAGACGCGTTATCTCTATATGCACCCCTGTCTATACTTATTTTCCTTACTGGCAAGACACGTATGTGTCTTTATGAACCCATCTTCGTGTGTGTGTGTGTGTGTGTGTGTGTGTGTGTGTGTGTGTGTGTGTGTGCGCGTGCGTGTGTTCTGTCTGTCCGACATCCACAATCGCCATCGGAGAAGAGGCACCGCAGAATGCAATTAAATCCTGGCACACAAACCTGAATCTACGTCGTTAGGCGGGGCCGCCCATTGTGTGACGCCCATATGGGATGATTACGGGCCCTTTGAAGTGTCCGTGTGGGCGCCGTGGGCGTTTGTATCCTGTATGGAAATTACCGCATATGAATATTAATGAACGGATCTAAGGGAAAGCATCTGTTAGGATTTAGTTAATGGATTCTAGGTTTCTTTTGTAATCTGTCAATTTTTTTTTTAAAGAGGAGGTTTTGTGTTGATAGTTTTGCTATTTGGAAGGAAGGAGAGATTTTTTTAGTGTCTGCCTTTTAGTAAAGATTAAAAAGATGTTAAGTTCTGATTCGCATGACCACCTATACACACACACACACACACACACACACACACACACACATATATATATATATATATATATATATATATATATATATATATATATATATATATATATATATATATATATATATATATATATATATATATATATATATATAAATATATATATACACTATACACACACACACACACACACACACATATATATATATATATATATATATATATATATATATATATATATATATATATATATATATATATGTACGTGTGTATGTTCATGCATAAAATCAAAGTTTGTATATTATAATTACAAAAAACCTTATGTATACATACAGTAATATTATGTGGACATGAGACAATGCACGAATGTGTTAATCAATGTGTATAATGACGATGATCATCAACGTAATTTATGCTATTATTGCCAATGAAAATCATAAAAACGAAATACTATAAAAAGAAAAAACACAGTGAATGAAGGTCAAAATTCTGTTTTCATCTCCAGAATGAAAAAAAAATCAGCACCTTGAAATCCTGTATGACGAATGACGTCACTGCTGTCATTCCTATCCCTTCTAATTATTGATAAAGTAAAACCATAAAAGCTGATCTATGCCTCGACATAGAATAGAATAGAGCATAGGATTTAGGACAAAAGGCAAAGCGCTGGGACCTATAAGGTCATTCAGCGCTGGAACGGAAATTGAGAGTTGCACTATATATCAATTGTTAGGAAGGGATGGAAAGGAAGATGGGAGAAAGAATATGAACGGAAGTACAGTCAAAGGAATGAAAGATGTTGCAGCTAGGGGCCGATGGGTCGCTGCAAAGGAACCTCAAGCAATGCCTACAGTGCACCGCATGAGGCGCACTGACGGCACTACCCCCTACGAGAATGCCTAAACATGAACGATGCAAATTGGAGTGTGGCTTTCTTTCTGCGTTCCACAACTTCAGCGCTGCGCTCTTTAGTCACTGCGTTCAGTTACATCCTCACGGCATGTATAGCAAAAACATGCCGATATCGATTTGAACAACCGATCTCAAAGTTCATTGGTTTTTAGCAAAGGACAAGTTCCATGAAATATGAGTTTTGGATCTATTAAAACACTATACAGATATATATATATATATATATATATATATATATATATATATATATATATATATATATATATATATTATATATGTATAGATATATACATACATACATGTACACACATCTATATATATATATATATATATATATATATATATATATATATATATATATATATATATATATATATATATATATATATATATGAACAACAATATGTAGTCTACCTTTTAAATAAAAATTCTTTCACTTGTTTTGTCAAATTAATTTGAAACACTCGCTATTGTCCCATGAAGTTGTCCATCTATGTTTGCGTATCAGAAAACTTATTACTCCTCGTTATCAAATCACATCTTCCTATTTACAATCCCAAACATACAATTATCCTGCCAAAAAAGTAAACAAAAAACAAAAAAAGGACTTAGTGGAGATTTTCTCCAGCTATCCACAATGCGGAAGAATCGAGCGGCCGCTAGACCGACCCAAGCAGCAGCGGCAGCAGTGTTGCCATACGACCAAAACACCCCTAGAATAATAATAACAAAGACCACGGGGGTCTGATGACATAGCTGAGAAATTGCTAATAGGTATCGCTTCGTCTCCCGCATTTTGATTTAAATTTTCCCTCCCGGTTCCTTTCCTTTTTCTTGATGTATCCGCAGAAAGCCTGTCCCGAGCCGCATGGCGTGCGCGCTTTTTTTTTTTTTGAGCCGCATCGCGTGTGCACTTATTTTATTTATAAATCTGTGATGGCCGTTTTGATTGTGTACGTTAAGACGACAACAAACATAATTAACATGATAGTATACTGTTTTTCATGTGTATAATACAAACAATAAATATCCTTTCTGATTACATTTATGACATGACAGAGTACTGTTTTGTATGTGAATAATAAACACAATAAATATCCTTGTTGGCTACATTTACAGTTGGTACTTCTGTACTGTGCAGTACAGTAAATCACTGTAATGTATCATGTTCATATCAGTAAACGAGTGACCCAGTGATAATAGGCGTTATAATTACAGAAGAATAAATCTGATAATCACATTCATGTAGACTACATAATTAGGAGGAAATACAGGCGCACATTAATTCATTATATCTCCTGTTACCAGGATTGCAATTTTGTCTGGATCTTTCGCCAAGTACAAATCCTGTCGCCGGTAAACACTGAAACAACTTAAGTCTGAACACTACCCTTTGGCCCACCAGACATATAAAGCAAAGTCTACTGAAAATGCCAACGACAGGCCTCGGCTTCTGGTCGTTTGTAACTCTATGAGTAAACTCTAGCGCACAGCATCCAACACCTGGGTTCGATGCTCAATTCAGGCTTACGTCTAACAGTAGCAGAGAAAGAACACGCATTGTTTTGAATAAGGTTGGAATAGAAGAGAATAGAATTTAGGACACAGACCACTGGGACCTATTATGTCATTCAGTACTGAAAGGGAAATTGAGAATAATAAGGTTTTAAAGGTGTAACAGGGGAAAAACTTCGCAGTTGCACTAGGAAACAATTTTTGGAGAGGGTGGAAAGTCAGATGGAAGAAAAAGAATATGAACGGGGGTACAGTAAAATAAATGAGAGATGTTGCAGTTGGGGGCCGAAGGGAGGCTGCAAAGACCCTTAAGCGATGCCTACAGTGCACCTCCCTCACTACCCGATTAGGTTTGGGCGGTTTGACGGCTCAGATCCATTGCTAGGTTTTGAAGGTCACTGTCGATTTCTAAAGCTGCATAGAGCTGTCTTACTGTTTCCATGATTTTCGAAAAACTTGCGCAAAAAGAGACCCTTACCGTGCAAGTGAGATATTTTTCTCTAAGAAAAGGCTTAAAAATTTCTAATCAAAATCCTAGAACAAACAAAACGAGGGATGATTAAAAAATACCTATGCATCGTATAAAGAAATTTCATACCCATACACACAGCCAAGGGAATACTTTCGAATCATTTGCATAAGTTGTACAAAGTATAAATGTACTTGATAGTGATCCTTCCGTCCTATTCTTGTCCCTCAGGTTAAACGTTGATTAGTGTAAGATGAGCTGGCCTTATGCCACCACAGCCCTCACTGAAAGTGTGGTCACTTGCAAAAAGGAATAGGAGGCCTGGGGTGTACCTCTGAACTCGAACCTACCAACAGGAGCGCTCTCTCTCTCTCTCTCTCTCTCTCTCTCTCTCTCTCTCTCTCTCTCTCTCTCTCTCTCTCTCTGGGTGCATTAGGGTGCTACATTCACCAGCAATCTTTTAAGAAAACTTTCCAGATTTTTATACACACATTCCTCGTCGAGATAAGTCCTATGCCCTGCCTCGTCTCCAAGACGATGCTGATGTCATCTTTAAAAGTATATAACTAAGGCGAGAGGTGTAGAAAAGAACACGTGAGATCAAAAGCATATCAGGCTTTATCATTTCCTTCAATTCACTTTTGTTCTGGTCGTGGTGGTGGTGTAGATAGGGGGGGAGGGGGTTGGTTGTGCCGTTGGGGAAGGGCACTGCTACTATTGATCAGTTTGCTGATAATTCCCAAGAATTTCTTCCCTTGCCTACCATGAAACAAGTGTAGTCAGTCCATTAGTGAGATTACAACATCTAAGATGAGAGAGAGAGAGAGAGAGAGAGAGAGAGAGAGAGAGAGAGAGAGAGAGAGAGAGAGAGAGCAGTGATTTACTTCCGTTTCCTTAGCAATCCAATGTCCCGTAGCTGACTTCAATAGTGCATTCAAGTACCTGATAAGTTTGTTGTTGTGATTGGTCACAAAATGACCAGGGAACTGTCATCCTCACACACACACACACACACACACACACACACACACATATATATATATATATATATGTATATATATATATATATATATATATATATATATATATATATATATACATATATATATATACATACATATACTGTAGTTGCAATTATTATGCTATATATATATATATATATATATATATATATATATATATATATATTTCAATACTGTAGTTGCAATTATGCTACTCTCTCAAATAATACTCATTTTTATTCGATATGTACTCGAAAGAGCAAGGATTCAGTCAACTAAATATAACAACATGTTGAAGTTCTGAGGAGGACAGCAAAGATGGTAATGAGTCGTTTCCACCTACAAACTATACAAGTAATGAGACAGGAGGTGAACAATCACCCAATAGAAATAAGTCTCACTGAAACTCTTAAACTCTCTGGACGTACCAACAGTCAGCTAAGGATACACTTGGAGGTATGGTGTTGTCAAGATGCCGATACCTGATTTGAATTTTTGGTAAAAACTGGTCAGTCACCAAAGATATATTTGATTGTCTTGTTCTACAGTCAGGAATTGGGTCACGTGGTTTACTCATAAAATACCCATGGGTCAGACAAACGTGCCCTGTTTCGAAGGCAGGATAATATTACTTTTATTTATGTGGCGTTGTTTTTGAAATGAAGATCACCACGATTCAGGAATTGGTAAGATCTCTTTTAATTTACTACTGTCAGATTCATCATTAAATGTCTACAGTTTAATAAAATGATGGGTTTTATAGATAATAAAGAATGAACTTATAGGAACTGGTATATTTGATAGTTGCTGAACAGTCTTGGCTGCTATATCAGCATCCATAATCATTTTAACGTTTATATGGCGTTAAGTTCTATTCCAATCATATTAAATGATAATAAATAATTAAATAATTATATAAGTATATCACTGAAAAAGCATCCAAAAATCACACACCCGCTCGCAAACGTAACGTTATCTTCCCCCTCCCCCTTCTCTCTCTCTCTCTCTCTCTCTCTGTACATCCTCAAGTCTCAGCCACTTGAGTCGGCAAAACGGGATCAGTTTCCGTTCGGCTGTCGGGCGAGTCACACATCTGTTGGCACCTCTAGTCCAGATCTCAGATCGACTCCCAGTCACCGTCCTCTTAAAGGCACTCACGTTGCTGTCGTCAACCCTTTCTCTCTCTCTCTCTCTCTCTCTCTCTCTCTCTCTCTCTCTCTCTCTCTCTCTCTCTCTCTCTCAACTTTTCAGACAACCAAAACATCTCGGAAACCGAAAGCGTCTTGCGGTAAAAGGGCGCTCGAAGTTTGCGATCACTGGTCATTCTTTGGTTAATGACGAAAGATATATTAAAACCCTTATTACCTGAAGATGGAAACTCGCTGTCACGGCGCCTGTGAAGCATCCTAACGCAGCGCACCTAAAGTGGTTTTGTACGCATCCCTTCAACTGGTGTCATGAGTCTGCCGATGATGAAGGTATGTTGGGGAATAATTTCGTCTTTCTTTCATCTAATTTCATTATTTTATTCTTAAAACGTTATGATGATTTCATATATATATATATATATATATATATATATATATATATATATATATATATATATATATATATATATATATATATGTGTGTGTGTGTGTTTGTGTGTGTGCGTGTGTGTTTGGTGTTTGTGTATGTATGTGTCAGTATAGGTTTACGAGATAAATACTGTACACAGTCAGGTAATAGACTAAGACATACAATGATGTGTGTATATATATATATATATATATATATATATATATATATATATATATATATATATATGTGTGTGTGTGTGTATATATGTGTGTGTGTGTGTGTGTGTGTGTTTGTGTATACATACATATGCGAATACATACACATATACACAGGCCAACAGTTCAAGAATTTTTCAGAAGGCAGGCCACAGGGTCGACATTACAGTATTTCTTAATATTCTTTAATGCTTGCTGTAGAAATAAGTTGACGATCGCACATCAGTCCCAAGACCTTTGTGATATATTCATGACGATTGTTCGTTTGATTAATAATAATAATAATAATAATAATAATAATAATAATAATAATAATAATAATAATAATAATAATATCATATAGCCACATACTTGAAAGAGAGCTGGAAAACGAAAACAAAAAGAGGGATGTGAGGACTGGCCCAAGTGATACAGGCGTGAAGACCAGATTTACTTCTGGTCCATAAAGAAACCAGAGAGTATCTCTGACAGATGTAGCCATACCTTGGGACACAAGACCTAAAGACAAAAACAGAGAAAAGAGAAAAAAGCAATATGTGAAGATGGAAATAAAGAGACTATGACAATCTGATGTGGAAACAGGACCTGTCCTCCTGGGAGCACTGGCAGTAATCCCAGAGGACCTCAGGCAAAACCTAGAGAATTGCATGCAATTACATGCACACACCACGAGTACCGGGCGGGTTATAAAAAAGTATATATACCGCTGGTCACAGAAAGGATAGTTAGGAGAGAGTTGGAATCCTAAGAGAAACAGGGCAATGACGGCCAGGTCCTGAGGAGGCAGGTTGCAGCCCAGATTCAGACTTAGGGATACCAATTTAGCAAGGTTTTGGAAAAAATAATGATGAAGATATACAAAGACCAATTACTTTCTGATAAATTCTGTGGACAAAACGTCTAATCATATGTAAATTTTTGAAGTATGTTATGATAAAAGTATAAATTTTTCTGGCTTTTGAGAGCTACTGCACCCTACGTCATAAAAAAATGTTAAGAGAAGTTTACTAATTAATTTACTCGTTAATTTTCCTTAAAGTTTAGGAAACTACCGTAAATGGTTTCCTCTGAGTCGCGATTACGATTATCTCTATCACTAAATGTTGAGATCTTCAAGGAAAATATATATATTACCGATTACCTCAAGAGTAATCTTCACATACATTTCTAATGAGATGCTAAAGATTTGAGTAATGTTATAATAAAACATACACAAGAGACGCCTGTCTCCCGCAATAATAATAATAATAATAATAATAATAATAATAATAATAATAATAATAATAATAATAATAATAATAATCAAAGCTTTCCAGATTTCTGTACCTCTTGAACAGGTAATCAACCTCTTATTTTCTGCAAAAGTTTGAGGTTCACGTGTTCACCGGGCTTGTGCTAATCAAGGGGATTATGGATTCCTGCCTTACATAGAACTTCCTACTCACCTACGTAAACAAGAGACTCGTCAACAGGTAATCAACCTCTTTTATGTAACCTTAGCTAAAAGCATTTGGGCTTAACATACCTAAAGAATTTCATTCGACCCTTAAAAGTCTGTGACGTTGAATTTTACGACCCCAAATCATGTCAATAAATATAACTTAGTTTTCATTACAACGGATTCAAAACGTCTGACCTTGAATTTTGCGAACTTCCTACTCAATAAATATAACTTAGTTTTCAAACAAAGAGATCTTCAAAACGTCTGTGACGTTGAACACCATATCATATCAATAAATATAACGTTTTCATTACAAAGACGACCTTCAAAACGTTTGTGACGTTGAATTTTAACATATCATATCAATAAATATAACTTAGTTTTCAAACAAAGACGATCTTTTAAAATTGACGTTGAATTTGCGACCCGTATCATATCAATAAATATAACTTAGTTTTCATTCGACGATCTTCAAAACGTCTGTGACGTTGAATTTTACGACCCCAAATCACATCATGTTTTCAATACAACGACGATCCTCAAAACGTCTGTGAGTTTTTTGCGACCCCAAATCAATCGACGATCTTCAAAACGTCTGTGACGTTGAATTTTGCGACCCCAAATCACATCAATAAATATAACTTAGTTTTCATTACAAAGACGATCTTCAAAACGTCTGTGACGTTGAATTTTGCGACCCCATATCATATCAATAAATATAACTTAGTTTTCAATACAACGACGATCTTCAAAACGTCTGTGACGTTGAATTTTGCGACCCCATATCATATCAATAAATATAACTTAGTTTTCAATACAAAGACGATCTTCAAAATCTGACGTTGAATTTTTGCGACCCCAAATCATATCAATAAATATAACTTAGTTTTTAATACAAAGACGATCTTCAAAACGTTTGACGTTTTTTGCGACCCCAAATCATCAATAAATATAACTTATATTACAAAGACGATCTTCAAAACGTTCAGACGTTGAATAACCCCAAATCATATCAACGAATATAACTTAATTTTCAATACAAAGATTAATATTATGCTGTCCTATATTTTCTGGTACTTTTATGCCATTAGTTTCAGTGGATTAGTAAAACGTATGGAGACACTGTATTGTCTTGATATTAGTCTAACTAATAGTTTCCCATACTGATTTATATGGTGACTTCACATACATGTCACCTTTTTACTTTATTTTCCGTTAAGGATGACTTTGACAGCAAGGCTCCTATATCGCCCACCTTTTCAAGTAAATGTTTAGCAACAGTCGTAAGATTCAGTCTGTGTAAGGAAGCTACTGGATTAAATTCTCTCTCTCTATCTCTCTCTCTCTCTCTCTCTCTCTCTCTCTCTACCAGACAAAATGGATGACCTGCTAGGAAAGTGACTTTTTTTCCAGATATAGAAGGCCGACGGAACTGGCAACTAAATGCCTTTCTTAGCTCAGTTAGAATAAAAACGACACTGCTCCACTAAAGGGACAAAGGCTACAGGTGTCAGGGGAAAACAGAAATAGGAAAGCGAGTTCCAAGGCTGGCATTTAGAGAGAAAGAAACACACTGCAGACTGCAGTAAGAATTCACACGTGCTGGAATTACGCAAGAGCCTAATCATGGCCTTAAAAAATTTCCTTGTCATCAGCAGAGAGTATCTCTCATGCAGGCAGAGCCAGTGATCTGCTTAACTCTGGCGACAAGTCATTTTCTGTTTGTCACAGGATGATTTCTCGCCATATATTTTGGAAAGTTTGAATTTCAAGTATATGGCCCCTGTAGGTTTGTTCCGTATGAATACGGGTTTATATTCTGAATAATAATAATACCAATAATAATAAAGTTTTTTTGTTTTCTATCTCCAGTCTTCACAAACCCGCTGCTCCTCCCAAAAAATCTCAACAAATTACCTTCACGAGCGATCTCAGATGATTCGGGAAAGTGGACCATTTCAGATGTTTAAATTATTGACGCAAACTTTGATAGCGCACCTCGAGGGCGTCATTACGCGTCTTCACTCGCTTTCTCTTCTACGGTAACGACATTTCCGGTCGCCATGAATTCACTTCCACTTGAAAGTCACAATTTCCAACGCCGCAACTGCCAAAATTGGCGGAAGTGTCGTAATAGCAAGACTGTCCTCGCTAGTGATTATTTAGAAATTACTCCCCCACTTGTAAACAAACTGCGGTCCATCGATTCTCTGAACAAACTGAAGTCTTCAGAAAGACACACCTGTGGCTTTGATTACACTTGTTTTCACTTGTAATAAGCAAATGCAGGAGGCCAAGCTCCTGACATGTTTGCTTCGTCGTGACCGGCCAAGATAAATGTGAAAAGGGCTCTATTAATGGCAAAAGTACCGGCCACCAAGATAAATGTGAAAATGGCTCTATTTTTGGCAAAAGTAAAGTGAGGTTTCATAACTAGTAGGCAGATGGGGAACTTCTGTTAGAACTCTGAGAGCCAGAAATTATTTTTTTTTTAGTATATTTTCCATTATCAGCAGACGGTTTTCTAGGTGGATAATATCAAAGATTGGTTCTGATGAACTATCAGTACTGTCAGTAGATGGTTTTTATAGATGTCGTGTACTATCCAAGTTTGGTTCTGATGAGCTATCAGTACTGTCAGTAGATGGTTTTATAGATGCGGTATACTGTCAAAGTTTGGTTCTGATGAGCTATCAGTACTGTCAGTAGATGGTTCTATAGGTGTTGTATAATATCAAAAATTGGTTCGGATGAACTATCTGCAAATGGTTTTATAGATGCCCTATACTATCCAAGTTTGGTTCTGATGAGCTGTCAGTACTGTCTGTAGATGGTTTATAGATGTTGTATACTATCAAAGTTTGGTTCGGATTGACTATCAGTAGTAGATGGTTTTACAGATGTTTTATACTATCAACGTTTGTTTCGGATGAACCATGACCTTTGTTGAAAGCTGTTCAAACATTTTCTCCTGGCTCCTTCATCAAGAGGGCCTGCTTCAGAATCTTCTAGAACGTTTCTCTGAACAACGAGAAATTTAAAGCAGCATAAACTGTCTCTATCATGAATTATTCCTTTAGGGACGAATTACTGTTCTAAAAATGACACTTGTTTCTTGTTACGGGTCCTTGGATGTGGTTCATCATGTCTATGGGTCCTCTGAGTCCTTGATATGACGAAATTTGAAAGCCCCTAAGTGAGAGATAATTTACTGTTGATACCCTTTCCAATGTGAGGTTCAAAATAATCGGAAATTTCGTCTTTTCCATCGCCATATTCTCTTGATTCCTGCAAGCTTCCATCTTGAAGAGGATTTATTCTTGAAAATTTGGCTATAAAGCCAAGCGCAGGGGCACTTACAGCCATTCGGTGCTTAAGACAGCTGGAAAAGAGGGAGCTGGAGTGGTTGGATAGCAAGATGGAAGAAAGAAAGTGGGAACGAGAGTAAAGCAAAATGCTGAAAAGTGTTTGGTGCAGCTGCGGGTCGAGGGGACGCTGCCAACAACCTTCAGTTCTTGAATCTTTATGCGACGTTATCTCTTCTCTACCCAGACCGTGGGTATAAGCAAGCTGAGGCTTGAGATTGCCACTTTTTCACGTCTGCCTTCAAATACGGCAAAGCTCGCAACCTTTCATTCGTTTTACTCCTTTCTTTTTTAATAAGTGGGGTCTCTTCTTTCCGTATTTCCCTTTACTTCTGCTTACTTCTTCCGAATGAATAGGTTTCATCTACTGAATAATAATAATAATAATAATAATAATAATCAGTTTCAAGTCAATGGCTCTTGTGGGCTTGTTCCATATGATTAGGTTTCATCTAGTGAATAATAATAATAATAATAATAATAATATCTGGAAGCTTGAATTTCAAGTCAATGCCCCCTGTGGGCTTGTTCATATGAATAGGTTTCACCTCTGAATAATACTGAATAATCATATTAATAAATAATAATAATGCATTAATTATAAAGACTTGAATTTCAAGTCAATGGCCCCTGTGGGCTCTTTCCATATGAATAGGTTTCATCTACTGAATAATCATATTAATAACTTCATGCATTCCTATAAAGACAAGGACATGTTTCTCTTACATCTAATGCCCAAAAATATATAAATATATCTTTTACAGTAGCGTTCCAACTGCTACATAAATCAAACAGAGCCCCAAATGCAACTTAGTCACTTGTTTGTTCAGATGTGTCAAGTCCTTTTCTGAATATAATCATTCATACTGCGCTACTTCGCACACCTACATCCCTAATACGTTTCCAAATTGTGGCTTCACACGGGGCTAGAAAATTGAGTCTGATGTGAATGTACCTGTCAGTCAGACCCCTGTAGATTGAAAAGATAAGACGTATAATAATTAAGATTAATCAATATTCTTGGAATTTATAAGTTAGCATTTCTCTCCCAGGACAAAGAAAGCAATGCCTTTCTTCTTTGTATCCTGATATCATTTATTTGAGAAAAAGAAAGAAGACATTTTGGTCCCTAAGAAAAATAGTTGGGTTGTCATAGGAAGGTAACTTCAACCAATCTCTGATATGACATTAATCTGCTTATGAACCTTCATAGGAAGGTGATTTCAACCAATATCTATTTCTTTACAACAGCTGACACGTATTGATTTCCTTCTGCATCTTTATTTATTCTTGTATGACATAATTTCATTGCCTTCATTTACGAAAGGTGACCGTGGAAATAGAAAAATGCAAAAGAATGAAAATAAAACTCTAATACCAAAAATACAATGTCATCATCAAATCAAAGCATTAGCAGAATGAATACAACTGAATAAACTTCATTAATCACTGCAATTCAAGTAATTAAAAAGTATATACGTCAACAAATATACCATAAAGCCCAGCATTTCAGTTTCATTAACATTCAAGGGAGCTGTATAAGAGCAAAACCAAACAAACTGCTGAAAGACGCTGGCGTCATGGCAAGTGTACGATGATTAGCTGTTTTTTGGGGGGTCCTCCGGTACGGATTATACCACCGACACCGTAAGTAAGTTAATCCCTTGGCAAAAGCTGATGGTCGATCTTACAAATAAAAATCCTTACCAAATCTGATGGTCAATCCTACAAGTGAAATCCTTAGCAAGAGTTGATAATTCTACAAGTAAAATCCTTAGCATAGCTGATGGTCAATCCTACAAGTAAAATCCTTAGCATAGCTGTTGGTCAATCCTACGTGTAAAACCTGAATTAAAATGCTAAAACAATTACATGAAATCTACCAGTGATACAGAACGGAATGAAATGTATTTAGGCAAAGAGCAAGCGCTGGTACTTACGAGGTCATTCAGTGCCGAGAGGGAAACTGAAAGCGAAAAAGGTTTTAAAGGCGTAACAGGAGGAAAATCTCGCAGTCGCATTATGAAACAGTTGTTAGGAAGAGGGTGGAAAGTGAGGTGGAAGAAAAAGAATATGAGCGGAGGTACAGTAAAAGGAAAGGGAGGGGTTGCAGCTAGGGGTCAATGGACGGTGCAAAGAACATAAAGTAATGCCTACAGTGCACCACATGAGGAACAATTGCTAGGAAAAGGTGGAAAGTAAGATGGAAGAAAATGAATATGAACGGAGGTACAGTAAAAGGAAAGGAAGGGGTTGCAGCTAGGGGCAGAAGGGACGGTGAAAAGAACCTAAAGTAATGCCTACAGTACACCGCGTGAGGTGCACTGACGGTACAACCGCCTTACGTGGAGCAGTGGTACAAAACTAAAAAGTATAGATAAGCAATAAAAGATTGATGTTATTTACACGCCTACCCAAGGAAAGACTAGTGTATACATGCATACATACAGAACTAAATAGACTATTCAGGCGGTATGTATACGGAGGTTTAGATGTTATTTAGCCCTATACAGATACATGCACACATTATTCTTTCCTTGGATAGGCTAGATACTATTACAGCTTATCTATATTGCTTAGTTTTACACCACTCCTTAATTTTCTGTAATTGCTTCAGCAGCATTGCCGGTATTGTCAATAGTAGGCCCTGTCTCCGCCCAAAAATGCAGCAGCTGCGATCTGATTCTGTACCCCCACAGTGCTGACTTCTAGATAATAAGTCATATGTATACCAAGTTTGGTTGAAATCGCTCAATGCGTTTCAGAGTTATGCTGGCACACACACACATACACACATCCATACATCCATTTATATATATGTGTGTGTGTGTATGTTCCTGCGTTTCAGAGTTATGCTGGCACATATATACACACATACATACATACATACATAAATACATCCATACATCCATTTACACATATGTGTGTGTGTGTGTGTGTGTGTGTGTATGTTCCTGTGAGGGCGATACTGCAGCGAAAAAGATGGGGCCTCTGGGCATTCGTTAAATTTCGATGCTTCATCACCGAAACCTGAATTTATTCAAGTACGAAGCCCGCATTATGAACAAGATAAAGAAGCCATGAAAAAATTACCCCACTCTCTTCCACAGAGCGGCACCATCTTCAGTGATTCAGCCTTGAGGAAAACGTGGGATAAATTATCATTATAATAAGTATTATTTTTTTTAATAAAAATATACATAGTACTTAAGTTTTTACAGAAAGAATCACGGGCGATAAATACAGGAAGTGAAGAAGGTGGAATAGCTGATATCTCTCAGAAAACGCAGGAAGCAATAGGGTAAATCCCTTACGGAATATTATCTTTGTCAAGTACAGGCTGTGGTGTCATAGTGTATAAGTTTAAAAAAAAACCACAAAACTACACCCACTCGAAGAAATTATTTTTTCTTTGGGTTGGTATATATATATATATATAAATATATATATATATATATATATATATATATATATATATATATATATATATACATACACACATATACTGTATACAGTATATATATATATATATATATATATATATATATAATAAAATATATATGTATACACCTATACATGCATATACATAGTGTATATATACATATATATAATGTATATATGTATACATACATACATACATATATATATATATATATATTATATGCGTGTGTGTGTACGTATGTATGTATAAATATAATCTGACTGTGTGTGGAAGTGTCCTTGTCCAACTTAAGTGCGTTTTTGTTTCTATAAATTATTGATTTCATTCGTATATGTGCTTCTTACATACGTGTATGTCAATTTACAATGCACTGTATATGACTTAGTGTTGCTTATCCTTAAGTGAAAATTATTTTTCAGACGGTGATCACCCAGCGATCCCTACGGACTCTGATTCTGTTCGTTGCAATAGGAGCGGGAATAACTCTTCTGCTAAGCAGCTCTGATCAGTCCACCAATAACAGGTCAGTATCCCCAGCAATTCTAAAAGAGAACGGGAATGAACAGAAAACGATAGACGGTACCTTCCTTTTGTGATATGCTTGAGGGAAGAATATGTTATTCAAAAGCTGCTCTTTTAAAAACAATCGTCGATATTGATAATATTTCCTGAAAATAAACTGATAAAGACTCATATAGAACATTCATTTGTTAATAAAATCTTTAAACACTGTAATAGCTGTAAATCTGATTTTCAATAAAAAAAGGCGTAACCCACACGAAAAGAAATCCTACAACGCATTTGAATTCTCTCTCTCTCTCTCTCTCTCTCTCTCTCTCTCTCTCTCTCTCTCTCTCTCTCTCTCCATGAAAATATTTGTGTAAATGTAAATATGCATACTTTGATGCAAATGTAGCGTCTCTCTCTCTCTCTCTCTCCATGAAAATATTTATGTGTAAATGTAAATATGCATACTTTGATGCAAATGTGGCGCCTCTCTCTCTCTCTCTCTCTCTCTCCCCTGAAGCATTTTAACGATTCTGTTCTCAGACAAGGTCATGAGGAAACACCATAAGTTGGAGATTTGTATTAAAATAGAAGTCTTACGTTCAAGGGGAACTGTGTTTGGCTCAATTTTTTTTTTTCAAACATATGCCTCTTAGTTATGACATGCGTCTAGGTTGCGCTGACACACTTAACCTTTTACGTAATCTGTTGTGTGAGTGTAAAACTGCATTCACACATGCTCGTGTATTTACACATGAAAATAGGAATATGCGTAAATGTACATATGCATATCTCTCTCTCTCTCTCTCTACGTGAAAACACACGCGTAAATGGACATAGGCATGTTTTAATACATATGTGAGAGTTCTCTCTCTCTCTCTCTCTCTCTCTCTCTCTCTGTTTACATACACACACACATATATATATATATATATACATATATATATATATATATATATATATATATATATATATATATATATATATATATATATATATATATATATGTGTGTGTGTATACATTTATATATATATATATATATGAAAATATCTATACGCGTAAATGGACATATATGTTTTGGACATGTGCATGTTTTAATGTATCTGAAAATATCTCTCTCTCTCTCTCCACTCTCTCTCTCTCTCCACTCGCTGTTTCTTCCAATGCTGTTATATTAAATAAGTAGTGTGTTTATGTTATGTTTTCAGGCCAACCCCTAGAGGTCCGTTTTAATTTCAGTTGTCTTTAAGTTTTCGAATAACAAATAATAACAATACATAAATTCGTACCCTTTACATCTACTGTATTCTTTTGTTTTAATATCTAAACTAAGCATGAATTTAATGTTTTAGAAAAAAAGAGGAACAAATTTTACAATGGCGTTGAACTTTCTGTCTTGGAGACGAGGAAATAGTGTTTTCAACAAAAATGATTATGAAAATTCACCAGTTTTATCAATTGCTAATTATTTCATATATATTTTTTAGATGTAATTGCTCCTGATATGAATGATATTTGATGGAATCTATATAATTATCATTCAAAATTATTCAATAAGAATTAATTCACTAAAACCTTAGATATACAAAACATTATTCCACTTAGTCACATTTCTAGACTCATGTTTTTTTTAGTCGACCGTAAATATCCGCAGCTGATATCACTGAATTTGATAGTGGTTGGTGGAAAGATCATGTAGCTTACCAATCAAAAGCAAATTACAAGTTTCAGTGATATCGGCTGCGTACATTTAATGTCAGGTCAAAAAAAAAAAAAAAAAAAAATGACATATACTTCTTGGCAACACAAATGGCACACATGGGAACTAAAACAGGAGCAGGGTAAAGTTAAGGAAGTTGGACAGCTAGGTGGGAAAGACCAAAGTAAACAATGAAAAGTAAAATCCAGAAAATAAACGTAGCTGGGTTTCGAAAATGGACTCTCAAAAAACATTCATATTGTTTACAGTGTGCCGCAAAAAGCACACTGCAAGCGTTACATTCTCCTCGGATATTTATAAAGCATTTATGATCCTTTTCTTTTTTAATAATATTGATACTGGCAAAAAAAGGGAAAGAAAATTAGGTAAATGAAGTGTTCATTTAACAGAATGAAACGAATGGAGTTGGTTGCCTGCATCCGTTACAACAGAAGTTACTGTTTGCCTTACTGAATGATATATTTTCTACCTAGACAGCTAGCAAAAAAATTGTGTTGAATAGAAGTGCTTATGCAACGGATTATCCGTGTTGTATTTAGAGGGTAAAACTGTGATACAAACTATATGTATGTATATATATGTATATATACATACATATATACATACATACATACATAACGCATAGAAGTAAATTTCTTTGTATTGTAATGGAATGGAATATAGAATTTTGGCCAAAATGCCAAGCGCAGGGACCTATGAGGTCATTCAGCGCTGAAATGGAAAATGACAGTAAAAAGGTTTGAATGGTGTAACAGGCGGAAAACCTCAAAGTTGCACAATGAAGCAATTGTTAGAGAGGGTGGAAAGTAAGCTGGAAGAAAGGAGTTGCAGCTAGAGGCAGAAGGGACGTCGCAAAGAACCTTAAGCAATGCCTACAGTGCACCCCCTGAGGTGCGCTGACGGCACTAACCCTCTACGGGAAATTTTCTTTGTATTCACCCTAACTGCATTTCAGTTTTATGATTTATTTTTCTTAGCTCCTCAATTTCTTTAATTTCTCGCATAATTCCTATTTTCCTTAACTTTTCCCTCTCCTTTCTTCCCAGATTTGGCATCTTCTCCAGCGAATCTTCCCAGGGGGAGACGGGGGGGAACGCCTCTGCTCGGTGTTCTTCCCACGACCATATCATGTTCCTGAAAACCCACAAGTGTGCCTCTTCTACCGTCCAGGTATGGGAAGGCAGGTCACCTCGTGGGATCGAGTGTTGTGGATCTTCTTGACTGCAGAGTCTTGCTGTTTTTATTATTACTTCAATTCTCTTTATCTATTAATAATTTACTTACGTTTTTATCTGTCTGCTTATTCATTTCGATCAATTTGTTTTTCTTATTTAATAAGTGATCTCTTCTTTCTGTACTTGCCATCACCTTCTGATGCTTCTTGGACGCCATATTCTTTGGAAGTTTGAATGTCAAGTCAGTGGCCCCTGAGGTGGGCTTGTTCCATATGAATAGGGTTCATCTACTGAATAATAATAATAATAATAATAATAATAATAATAATAATAATAAGTGGCCTGTGAAATCTTGTTCCAATAAGGGTTCATTTGAATAATAATAATAATAATAATAATAATAATAATAATAATAACATAATATTCTTTGGAAGCTTGAATTTCAAGTCAGTGGCCCCTGTGGGCTTGTTCCATATGAATAGGGTTCATTTGAATAATAATAATAATAATAATAATAATAATAATAATAATAATAATAATAATAATAATAATAATAATAATAATAATAGTGAACACCATATTCTTTGGAAACTTGAATTTCAAGTCAGTGGCGCCTGTGGTGGGCTTGTTCCATATGAATAGGGTTCATCTTCTGAATAATAATAATAATAATAATAATAATAATAATAATAATAATAATAATAATAATAATAATAATAATGAACACCACATTCTTCGGAAGTTTGAATTTCAAGTCAATGACCCTGTGGGCTTGTTCTATATGAATAGGGTTCATCTTCTGAATAATAATAATAATAATAATAATAATAATAATAATAATAATAATGAAAACCATATTCTTTGGAAACTTGAATTTCAAGTCAGTGGCCCCTGTGGGATAGTTCCATATGGATAAGGTTCATCTCCTGAATAGTAATTTCGTGAGATAAAACTACAGCTGTTACCAATTTGTACACGTTTACCCGACTGCAACAGAGATAAGCAAGTCAAAGAACAAATTTTGAACACATAAAGATAATAATTACATAAACCCCAGTGTCAAGTTTCAAACATCACAAAAACATGTCTGTAACGCTCATATATACCAAACTACTGATGAAGCATGACTCATGAACTAACCATTTTGTTCGTCTGTTCATCTTTTCTCTAGGGAGAGCGCCGAAGAACGGACATTCAATGTTTTTAATAATAATTTAGTACCCTTGCTTTTACCAATCGAAGTCGTAGTTAAGTTCTGTCAGGATAGACCAGGCTTTATTAAGTCTTCCTGGATTTTGTTAAAATGACTTTGCCAAGAGAATCTCACTGGCGTACTTTCGGGCATAACTGGAGTCGAGTTTTGTCGTTTCTTCCCCCGCCCCCACCCCTTGGATGCTTTCCCTGGAAGTCGTCTTCCGTCGCTTATAGAAACCCCAAAAATGTGTCAAGTCTGCAACAAGAAACCGGAGGACTACTTTCTCCAATATGGCTTCAGTTTTCTTATGATAACGCGACTTTATTTCCACAAGCATCGAGCCTCCCAGACGCAACATAGTGTAGAATAGAATTAGAATATACAATTTAGGCCGAAGGCCAATCGCTGGGACCTATATATCATTCAGTGCTGAAAGGAATATTGTGAGTAAAAGCAATTGTTAAAAGAGGGAAGAAAGTAAGATGGAAGGAAGGAATATCAATGTAGGTACAGTAAAAGGAATGAAAGGGGTTGCAGTTACGGGCCGAAGGGACGCTGCAAAGAACCTTATTAAGTAATGCCTGCAGTGCACCGCGCGTGAGGTGCACTGACGGCGACATATCGCGAGAACATATCTTAAGGGTTTGCTTCGGTGCTTTCAAAAGGATAAAATTGAAAATCTTGAGGTGCAGATGGAGATGTTCCCCGTCACTTGACTTTCTAAATTATCAGTGTAGGTGAAAATACTGACGAGTTCTCGCTTGCCAATTTCGAAGTATATTCATTTCAAAGTTGCTTGTGGTTGTATTTGCGAGGAATCCAATGTGAATAATAATAATAATAATAATAATAATAATAATAATAATAATAATAATATATGGAATATACCAGTGGAAATTGTACCCATAATCATAGGAACACTAGGCACGATCCCAAGATCCCTGAAAAGGAATCTGGAAAAACTAGATGCGGAAGTAGCTCAGGACTCGTGCAGAAAAGTCTGCTACCAGAAACAGCGCACATAGTGAGAAAAGTGACGGACTCCTATGGAGGCAGGATGCAACCAGTAACCCCCCACACTATAAAAACCACCCAGTCGAATAGGATGAATGTGATAGACAAAAAAAAAAGTTATTATTATTATTATTATTATTATTATTATTATTATTATTATTATTATTATTATTATTGTTATTATTGCTCTGAATGTTTGAACATTCATACAGCCCAAAAATGCCGTAAACATTCAGCAACGAAAGGTTACAATGCTCTTTCGTGAAAAAAACGCAAAAATAAAGATAAACCAACCAACAGGTTTTGATTGACATATATATAAACAACATTTAGGAAACGATAAGAAGGACTAAGGCAACAGCGACACTCCTTAACTTACAGTTATACCAACTCACGGCCATTATCAGAAAGACCTTTGATACAGGATATTGTGACTTCGTAGAACTTCAAGCTACTTCCAACGTTTGGATTACAGACTGTTATTCTTCAGGACGACACACACACACAAACACACATACACACACATATACAGTATATATATATATATATATATATATATATATATATATATATATATATATATATATATATATATATATATATATATATATATATATATATATATATATATATATATATATATATACACATATATACTGTAATATATACTGTACATCTATATCAAGAATCATCCTACGTAAATCCTCCTAATCACATATTTACTCTTGTCCATCACTTTCTTTAACTCATAATCAAATCCTACTCTGACTCAGATCTTAATTTCTCTCCTCACAGAACATTTTCCTTCGTTACGGATTCAAGCACAACCTCACTTTCGCTCTTCCGGAGATCGGGAACTATCTAGGGAACCCAAGATTGTTTACGGTGAGTTCTTGAGCCTTTAAAGGCATAATATGTTGAACAATGCTTTCAGTAATAACTTTCGTGCTTGAGAATATGAATATTATGCCTCCTGCGTAGCTCTCTCCATCTTTGTTGAGAAGTACGGTTTCTTTGGTGTCAGAGACAACGAGATTGTTCATGTGGCTTGTTGACTTGTGGCTTGTTGAATTGGAGGCATTGGTAATAAGTACAAGAATGGACTTTTTGCGATACTGCACATCAGTATGTACGTGTATATATACTGTATATACACATATATACAAATATATATACATATATATATATACGAATATCTATCTATATATATGTATATATATAATATATATATATACAGAGCCAGTCATTCATGATCTGTTTTGCAAAAACTGAAACCTTTATTTAGTCATAAAAAAAACCAAAATGTCTGCTCAGTTCTTTTCCTTATCACGATTTCGTTTTCCTTTCCTTGTACATACAAAAGTTCCATTAAAACTATTTATTTTAAAGTACAATAACAATAACAACATCAAGTCCGTCCCTTCCAGGCTAACCTTGTACCCAGAAGGCCTTCTGCCTCCGAGTGGCAAAGTCGACATTTTCGCAGTCCACACGAGACTGAACGTTCCGGAGCATTCCAAGATCCTGCACGACGACTCGACATGGGTCACGATCGTCAGGGACCCCTCGACTCTGTACGAAAGTCTCTACAACTTTTTCCACATGGGGGAGACCATCGGGATCGAACTATCCCAGTACAGCATCCAGTCTATAAAGGTAACTTCTTTTTCCACATGGGGGAGACCCTCGGGATCGAACTGTCCCAGTACAGCATCCAGTCTATAAAGGTAACTTCTTTTTCCACATGGGGGAGACCCCTCTGGATCGAACTGTCCCAGTACAGCATCCAGTCTATAAAGGTAACTTCTTTTTCCACATGGGGGAGACCCTCGGGATCGAACTGTCCCAGTACAGCATACAGCATCCAATCTGTAGAACTGTCCCAGTACAGCATCCAGTGGTTGTAACTTCTTTTTCCACATGGGGGAGACCCTCGGGATCGAACTGTCCCAGTACAGCATCCAATCTGTAGAGGTAACTTGGTTCTAGCTAATTAATCAGAAGAACAGAACAGAATATTGAATTTAGGCCAAAGGCCAAGCGCTACGACCTATTAGGTCATTAAGCGCTGAAAGGGAATTTGAGAGTAGAGAGGTCTGAATGGTGTAAAAGAGGAAAACCTCGCAGCTGCACTACGAAACAATTGTTTAAGAGAGGGTAGATAGCAACATGGAGGAAAGAGAGTACGAATAAAGGTGCAGTAATAGGATTAACATTTTTTAGGAATTTTATAATCATGAATAAAACGATAACGATGCTTGCTCCGGCGATTTAAAATCTTGCCTAAAAATTATACTTTCTCTGCAGAGGCTGGAATCTCTTCCGAGATTAGGGGGGAAATTCGGCAAGAACCAGATGCTCTTCGACTACGGTTACCCCGACAACATGTCTGTCCCGGAGCTCAGAGCCGCCATAGACTCTCTAGACAAACGCTTCGATCTCGTGATGGTTTCCGAATTCATGGACGAGTCTCTGGTCCTCCTGAGACACCTCCTCTGCTGGTCTCTGCACGACGTCGTCTACTTCACCAAGAACGCCCGAAGGGAAGAGGTCAAACCGACTCTCCACCCGGAGGTCCTAAGCGCCCTGAGGGAGTTGAACAGCGCAGACGTCATCCTCTACGACCACTTCCTGGCTAAGCACAGGAGAGCCGTCGAGGACTTCGGAGTCAAGAGAATGGCAGACGAGGTCTCTGCCCTCAGAGGCCTCAGAGACGAGTACTTCCAGGACTGCGGAACCCACGAGGTCAAAGGCCGCGACTCAAGCTTGCAGTTCAAAGAGTACTCGGGGCTGGTGAGTGCTTACGTCAGCTCGAACAACTCGAATCAAAACTGCTTGTTGCTCACGCTGCCGGAGCTTCACCTTCTGGCCACGCTGAAGAGTCGCCAGAGGGAATCGTTGCTGAAACTGAATGGAAGCTCTTCTTAGCGAAGGGATTACTTTTTACACACCCCCTTTCAAACTTTCCTCGTTATTTTTCTTTATTATTTCAGGATGTCAACGCAATTCTCGCATGGAAAAGAGAAACTACGTTACTTTCTTAGGTCATTATACATAATCAAATATGTGCACACACACACACACACACACACATACATATATATATATATATATATATATATATATATATATATATATATATATATATATATATATATATGGTTTTTTATTAAGACTGCATACACACACACTCACATATATATATATATATATATATATATATATATATATATATATATATATATATATATATATATATATATATATACACCTATTCACCTATAATGATAAGATTTTTATGAACTAGTCAGCCACTGAGCATGTACTGAGTAAATTGTCGATCTGTATGTATTTACCTGGATCGACTTCGAAATGTATTTCGTGTTTTTCATGCATTGACGTAAGTGGATGTGGTTCGTGAATCAAAAATATCAAACTGATATATGTGATACTTTTGTGAACAATATTGCAGGTTTTAAGTGCCTTCCGTATTGCGTGCATGCACCAATGCTGTCTTCAATATCAGTGAGTATTTTCTTAAAATAGCCGTTGGGTTCATTTTTATACTCGTGCCATTAATTAACATACTTTCACATGAGAAAGTTCATGTTAGTGTTCGTGTTTTGTACATTTTGTTATCAGTAAATCTTAATATAGCTTGGTATCAGTACTTTGATTTCATACCTACTCGTAAAAATTGAAGAATTTCCTTGAAATTTGTGTGCAACTTATTAATATCAAGACAAATTTAAAAATCAGTGATTTATAAAAAGAGTGATATTTGGAAACAGCAGAGGAAAGAGCACTGAACTGAACACGGTTATAACTCTGAGAAGACACTGCCCTTTACTGCAAAGCTGACTTTAATAAAACACTATTATTATTTAGTCAAACAAGTTGGTGGTCCTTCCTTCGTTTCATAACTAGGTATTTGACTTTAGAACACCCATTCCGACTGGGCTAATTGTATGCTAGGACATGGAAAGCCCAGGGTCCTTTAAGGCAGACGGAACAAATAAAATGATTTCCAGATTCTAACTGGTCTTCTGGAACAAGTTCACTTTTGTTCGTCGTCCTCGCTATTCAGCGTTAGAACGGAACGGAATGGAATGGAATGGAGCATAAAATGTAGGCCAAAGGTCAAGCGCTGGGACCTATGAGGTCAGTCAGTGCTGAAAGGGAAACTGAGAGTAAAATGGTTTTAAAGGTTTAACAGAAGGGAAACCTCGCAGTTGCACTATGACACAATTGTTAGAAGAGGGTAGGAAATAAGACAGATGACAGAGATAATTAACAACATGCATACTTGATTATTACAGTTAACCATTAAGGACAAACTTCATGAAGTAGAAAAAAAGGTTACTTAAAAAATTTTATTACAAAAAATATTACTTAAAAAATTTTATTACAAAAAACACAAGTGAATAAGTTGCCGAGATAAAAGGTACAGGATGCCTAAGATTAACGAGAAGAAAGGGCCTAAAGATATGAAACCCAGTTTTGTAATCCATATAATAAATAACTAATAGCACTAAAAGGCAAATATATAATATTTTCCCACAATTAAAATCACGCAAGAAGCTGAAATGAATTAAGCACTTCTTTCATCGAGAATTAACAATATGGTGAAGAATGGAATCGTTACATGGTTTAAAATGTTAAATTTGATTTTAAATTAGGCCCACCTTCTTGACGCTGGTTCTAGCACACTCACGAGTTGTGTCATCGAGGTTCATTTATCTCATAAATTCAATCATAACTTAAGCACTTAAAGGTGGAAATTATAACTACAACAATGATTATAAAACAGTAGTAGTATTTTTAGTAATGGCAGTCAAATATAATTTAATAATCGTCCTATCATAACTGATTACAAGTTCAAAAAATAATTAACACACGAAAATTGTAATTTTCTTCATGAAAGGCACATAAGAACTCGTTTAACTGCACAAGTGATTACGAATTTCGTAATCTAATCCACATCATTTTTGGCAGAGTAACGAAAAAATTTCATAAATCAAATACTAAACCGACAGACGGCGGAGAATTTTATAAATGCATAATGGTAACAATTTTTTAGTAGCCTACTGAAAGTACATAATGCCATAGTACAAGCATTGTCTATATTAATACAGCATTGTCTATATTAATCATGTCAATATCACCTTATCACAAAAAAATCGATGACTCAGTATACTAATAAGCCCTGTAGTAGTATTAGTTAAGGTCAGTGATGTTGGGAATTCTGCAAGTTTGCCTTCGAATTTGTTGTGCGTTTTCTTTCCTACCGAATAATTAAAGAAAACGACTCATTTAAAGTTAACTGGATTATCGTGCCTCGGGGGAAACAAATACGCTGTATACATACAGTACATAATACATACATACTTACATATATATATATATTATATATATATATATATATATATATATATATATATATTAATATATTAACATATATATATACATACATATATATATATTATATATATACATATAGATACACATATACATATATATATATACATACACACACACACACATATATATATATATACATACACATATACATACTGTACATACATACATACACACACACAGACACACACGCGCTAATTTCTGGTAATATAGTGCATTGTCAAATGGTGTTATTTAAGGTGTTTACTCTTGACTTTTAAAGGCAAAGTCGCATGAGTCAGCAAGACTAATCTATGCAATCGTACGACCGCTATCCATCATAGACAGGAAAGGTGGGGCGGAGATGGGGAAGCCGGGAATTTGGGTTGAGGGAGGGATAAGGAGGGGAAGGGAGAGGGAGGGACGGGGTGAGGATATGCATAGTTTGGCAATGCTTGGCAACACCACGTAAGCCAAGAGTAAACGCCTCAAGTAAAACGATTTGACAATGCACTATGTTGCCAACAATTAGCGGGAGGTGTTTTGTACACTGTGTCAAGGTACCATTTCGATCAAATAATTAGTTTTAAAGATATTTGAGAAAAACGATAACTTGCTGTCCCTGAAATGGATACTAGTATACTGTATCTCAATACGACGGATAAATGTATGTCAAGAATGAAAAAGGCTTTTATCCATAAACAAGTAATATATAGTTTACAACAGTGACGGATATGAGTGGAGTTCTAATGGGTACGTCTCATACTTATTCTCAAACGTCAGGACTGCTGTTGTCTCTGCAACAATAGAGACACAATCAACTGTACTTTGTCCAATTTCTATCACTGGAAATTTACTTGTTTATTACAAGTATGTAAGCGCTTCTTATTCATTTCTGGTATGAAAGACAAAAATAGATAAATCTGTAAATTAATCTATTCAGAGAGTGCTTACATATTCTGGTTGGACGGATCTTTCCTAGATAGTGACCCCCAACAAAAGTTTGGGGGTCGTTATCTAGGACTAATATTTCTTAGGGGTCATTATCTTTATGGTATTTACAGTCTTCTGTTTATGTTTTTACGGTCATCCTCAACGGGCTTGTACTAAACATGCCGTTTTTACGGTCATCCTCAACGGGCTTGTACTAAACACGTCGCAAAGGTGAGCTCTTCGTTGGGTGAGTCGGTAGAGCTGCGGACTGTCACTCGGAGTTCAATTCCCCAGCCGGCTGATGAAGAGTTAGAGGAATTTATTTCTGGTGAAAGAAATTCATTTCTCGCTATAATGTAGTTCGGATTCCACAATATGCTGTAGGTCCCGTTGCTAAGTAACCAATTGGCTCTTAGCCACGTAAAATAAGTCTAATCCTTCGGGCCAGCCCTAGGAGAGCTGTTAATCAGCTCAGTGGTCTGGTGTAACTAAAGTATACTTAACTTAGCCGCAAAGGTGGATACATAGACCACCGGGTTAAAACCCTTGGGCGTCACAATCTAGGAAAGATCCGGTTGGACAGTAGGAAGTTGTGGGAAGTTGGAGACCAGGAAAGATGGCGACATTCGGTGAATTTCTGGCGTTTGTAGGGAGTCGGGAAACCCCAAAGGTGAGAAGGAATTTCGGTAGGACCCCTTCCCCTCAACTCCCAACCCCCACCCTCATAAAAAAGGAAAAAGAAAAAAAGTTCCCAGAGGAGGAATTTCGTCGTAAACAAAAACAAAAACACCAACTTCTTTATATATCTTTAGGTCTTGGCTTATCACGTTTATTTATTATATATATTTTTTTTAACGTTTTGCATCTGTCAAGCATAACGGTTACCATCATATGCTGCAACAGATTCCCTGAAAAACTTGGAAGTTGCGGCTTTTGAGCAACAACAAATCTTTGTGGTTTTAATCTAACTCAAAACTCTTTTAAAGTAAGTACTATCCGTAAATGTATTTATAAAATGAAAATTCTAAAATAAAAAGACGGACCCGTGATAAACCGTCATCAACTGTAAGATTGCAATGTGGTTTACGTAAGGGAGACGGGAAGAAATCTCGATAAACTAATCGGGGAACACAACAGGGCGATCAAGTTCGTAACCGAGATAGTGAATCACCAGATACTGTTGGGCTCTCGCATTTTCATACATTTTCAACAATTTATTAATTTATCGATTTATTTTTTTATTTTAATAACCGAGATCCCTACTTTCTTTACTTCCATTTACCTTCTCTTCCTAGTGAATTTCAAGTCGACGACCCGTTTGGGCTTGTTCCTTATGAATTGGGTTCATCTTCTGAATAATAATAATTAATATTGTACACACGCATTACTGATAAAAGCCAGCCATGTCCTCAGAGATATTAAGCTATCTAGATTCGTTGATAGAAACTATTAATTCAGAATTATTTCCTGGGTATATGGAATACCCAAATACCAAACACACATCCGGCCCCCAACACACACACACACACACACACACACACACACACAAGCAGGCAGACGGGCAGCTTAGCCAAAGCAAACAGTATAAAAAACACATAAATCATTCACTCGAGAAACATGTTATGCGGCATTTTTTGTAATACCCGAGTAAATCGCGATTGACAATCAATAACTTCCAAGTCGCAATAACATCTTGTTTACGAAGCTGTGTGACCTTACATGCCGCATATTGATTGGATGCCTGACAATCTATCCTAATCAATCCAGAAACATGTTGAATACTCGTTCATTATAGGCGAAAAACGCTCTGAATTACAGGCAATTTTCGACCATAATGGAGGCGCCGCATAACATTTCACTTTATGCCACATTATTTACCTAATGTTTAAGAATGGAATGGAATGGAATTTTGGCCAAAAGGCCAAGCGCTGGGACCTATGAGGTCATTCAGAGCTGAAATGGAAATTGACAGTAGAGGAGGGTTGACAGGTGTGACAAGAGGAATGAAAAGGGTTTGGGTTGCAGCTAGGGGCCGGAGAGACGCTGCAAAGAACCTTAAGCAATGCCTACAGTACACCGCAAGGGTGCAATGACGGCACTACCCCGTACGGAAGGGATTTTTCCTTATGCAACATTTTTACCGAATGTTTAAGAATGGGGTTCCTGTTCCTAAATGAATTTCGTCGAAAGCGGCGCATAACACGCTTCTGGAGTGACACACTCGGAAAAAAATTGTACGTTTATGCGGGCTACGCTTTATGTGCAGATTCACATAAACTAATAATGTGACAATACATCAGCAGGATACGGTCACATGCGGGGGGAGGGGGGAGGGGGGGAGGGAACGTGGCGTCGGAGGAGAGGGGCTGCTTACTGGTCATGTTTCCTGCTGCAAATGTCAATGTCACCGCTGTCATCATTCTGGGAAATTTTGTTCGTGAGTGAACTTTATATTTATTTTGGGGAACTTTATCCGTATATGAGCTTTATTTTCTTTATTCGTAAAGAATCATATACATACGCAGTATGTGAGTATGTATGTACAATATATATATATATATTTTTTTAGACATTTCTCATATGAAACTGCTTTTAAAGTTACTTATCTATTCAATCATTTTTTAGTTTCCCATTTAAATTTATTATGGCGTCAACAACCTAGATGTTGTGTCGCCAGTTACAGTACCCATAAATCAATCAATTATTCGTAAAGAGTTAGTAAGTTATTCATATCTAAAGGCACCACCCACTCTTTGGCAGATGAGCAACTGTTTTCAGTCTCTTGGTAACCCGACTTCGCTCCCCTTACCAAACACGCCCCGAAGACGAGGGTGGAGTATCTGGAACGTGAGATTTAGGCCTGATGACAAGCGCTGGGAACTATGAGGCCATTCAGCGCTGAAAGGGAAACTGAGAGTAAGAGATTTGAAAGGTGTAACAAGAGGAAAACCTCGCAGTTGCACTATGAAACAAATGTTAGAAGAGGGTGGAAAGTAAGATGGAGGAAAGAGATAATGAAAGGAGGTATAGTGAAACGAATGAAAGGGGTTGGTGTTAGGGGACCAAGGGACGCTACAAAGAACCTTAAGTGATGCCTACAGTGCACCCCGTGAGGTGCACTGATGGCACTACACCTCCCCTACGAGGGAGGGTACGTAATGCCGAAATTAAAATGACAAGCAGGTATGTGCAACATAACAATATTGGTTCATGCTTTCTTTTTACATTTCGGCGACCTCCCAAGCTATTCAAATGTTTCTTCCTTACCTATTACGCCATTACGAGAAGCCGTGAGTCATGAAAATACCGACCGTTGTATTCTTATGTAATTCCGGATTTGCCCAGCACGAGCTGTTGTTATCTGGGATTTCCGAGAGAGAGAGAGAGAGAGAGAGAGAGAGAGAGAGAGAGAGAGAGAGAGGAGAAAGGTAGGGGAGGGGGATGAACCCTAAAAGCTTCGAAAATACCTAAATCTAGTGTTCTTAAATCTATAGTATGACAATGACGAATATTATGAAAACGTCAGAGATAACTGAAAGTGAACGAAAATGAAAATCTTGGATGCGGCTTCACCTTAAAATCTAATCACCCAATCCTTGGCCCCTATTCCAGCTCTCCACAGAATATATTAAAATTAAATTTTAAAATTAATATTCTTCAGCTGATAGTTATGAAATCGAGAGGGGCTCCTAAAGATCTTGCGCCACCTGGCAACTCTGGCTTCTATACATCCTGTGCAGTGCTCAAATACCTCAAAAGTAAAAACAGGGTACACGCGGCGAAAGTCAACAGAGGAAATGCAATTGATACCAGTGAATCTCGAGACATAGCTGTCGTCGCATTAGTCATTAAGGTGCGGTGAATAACATAAGTGGTTTACAGTAGTCAAGAGCAAGTACAATGTCTGTGTTGAACTGCGGGATATCTGCCTTGTTGGTACAGCTAGCTAATGCTTGCGAACAGGTGGTAAGGTTGTAGCAAAATTCATCTGAACAATACGAATATGGATTCATTAATGGTCAAGTGTTCACCTTAATCGTTTGCTGAGAAAAACGAGAAGATGGAAATGATGTTCAGAAGCAAGTGGTGACAAGAGAATATGATGTTTTGATGAAGAAGGAATTTGCGTTGGATATCTTACACCTTGGAAGGAGACAAGTACTTGAACGTCGCAGAATAAACTCAGGTACCAGTTAAAAAGAAGACTCCAGTTTCGAGGTAAGAGCAACAATGAACCCCAAAAGTTTAGAAAAGTATAGATTTTGTGCACAGTTTCTGGAACTTAACTTGACATTTATGCCGACTTGAAGACAATAAATCCAAAATGGTAGTCAACGTAATTATCACATGATGCACACTATTGGTAAAACTTAGACCCGAAGCACCTCTGTGTAAATGAACAGTTTTCAGATAACGAAAGGACATCCAAAGATGTGGAGCATTTATTCGAAAAAAAAAAAAATTATTTCAGGTTGCAGAAACATATCTGAACGAGTGTTGAACCGAAGTAGCCTATGTATGCACACTTGGTTAAAAGCCGCAGACTTCATAAAACATGTTCCCATTTCAGTCCACTTAACACTGCAATATGCATTATCCATACACATAACGAAAGAGTAAGAGTTATCTGAGTTACAGCATAAAGCTGGAAGGAAGTACTTTTTCGTTTTCAGTCCAAGTTCAGAACCCAAGACGATTGTATGTACAGTACTGTTATTTGTTTGTAAGATCGCAAAAGGTCTCACACATAGGCGTGATAAACCTCATGACGGTGCTTCCGTTGTTTTCGTTTAATATGGATAGGAACCGTATCAACAGTTCCGGGATCACGGCATCACTATCTGCGTTGAATATTTCGAATACTCTATTGTGTCACGAGCAACGGATCTCATGTGATCCTCACTGAGGGTCGTTGCCAAGGTCTGAAAGAATACCAGGTCTAACCACGCGCAGGCAGATTGGGGGGTTTAATCTTCCGATCCAGCATTCTGTAGCTAGCCATACAGAACGTTCATTATCTCTTGTTAAATATTTAATTATATTATTAGTTTTTCACAGGATACGGATTTAATTACTAATATTGATACCAGGAATTTACACGTTTCATATAAAAAATATGTAGTATTTGAAAAAGTAGTATAGAAAAACACACATCTTACAAAAATTTTCATCGTTGTATACAACCATTTCCACGCGATAAATCACTGGTCTGTGTTGTATCCTATGAACAAGGTATTCTTTAGACCTCGGTCGTTATGATATCGATTAGTTCCTAAGCCGAGGGCCGTAAGCTTTATAATAGTTTCTGAGAGCAGAGTTCCTTATTTATAAGAAACAGTATTTAGTGTTTCTCTCTTACCTTCAAATGCCACCATATTGCTGTGTTTTTAGTAGCCTTGTAAATTTACTGTGAACTGCTCTGTTGTGAAGCATTCATCTTCAGCAGAGCAATGCTTTAATGAAGACTCGAAATAACACATTGTATTGGTCAGTTTTGTTATCGCCAATACAATTAAAGATTCCTGAGGGAAACACGTTAGCTTGTATTAACTGATCCAGATGGGCATCCCTCTGTACTTATGCTAAGATGTCTCCTATTTCAGAATCTGATCTGGCAGACAATACAGTGTGTTGTTTCTGCAGCCAAAAGTTCCTCTGTAACTTAAATTCTAAGATACTCAGCTTCTTCCCTTATAGCATTGCCTTTGCCCCAATAGATGAGACCAACTCCTTTCTTGCAGCCAAATGAGTTTTATCACACCAGCGACATGAAAGTTGGGAGGTCTTGCCTACAAACTGTGTACAGTACAGATCTCTGATATTTAGAAGACTGAGAACGAAAAAGAATTTTCTTTTCAGTAATATGACAGAGATACCATAGACTCTCTTGCTCTTTCATTTACTTGTTAATTTACTCTTTTCTTTCTTGAGTTTATATCCATGCTTCTTGGCCTTTGCACATAAGTTAATAATCTCCTTGGCTAAGGCAATACGTATTGCTTTTTTATGTGATAAATGAACTGGAATGGGGTATATTTTACTTGAGAGCCTCGTTTAAAGTCTATCCTGCAAATCAACACTGATTTTCTTGTAAATTTCTCCCAACCAAAATAGGTTTTTTTTTTTTTTTTTTGCAAGTACCACAAACGTCCCACCTTGGGATATCGGTTTATCTGTAATAGAACCACCGAATTAGAAGAAGTGAATTTTTACGCTGAGGTACTAGAAGCTTGGTGGGTAAACTTGATCAGAAATGTGCATATGAAATTTATTGTCTGTAGATTCACTTAATTGATGGAATAAATGTCATCAATCAGTTTGTTCCACCTATTTCACACCAATTAATAACTTATGTGAAATGTATACAGACACCACCCTGCTTAAGAACATTCAACTTACGAACATTCAGAGATGCAAAGAAACGGGATCGCAAATGAAAACTGTGTTCAGAGCACTCCCCTTTGCCACCTGTAAGTTCAAATTTTGTTTTACACGTCTATTCTGTACATACAATACTGTGTGTACATTGCACAGTGTATTGTATTTTATGATGAAAAAACGTACAGTACTGTATTGATTTTGTATCATACTGTACTTACATAGGCATGAAGAATATAGTAACCAATTTACAACAATTCAACATACAAAGGACCGTCCTGGGTGGTGTCTGTATTTCCATTCTGTGCTACTCTGAACATGTTATATATATTATATATATATATTTAGCAACAATATCATTTAACATCAAATTCACTATACCTTGGAAAAAAACCTACACCCAAAAGGGAGTTATAATTGACAAGAGCTTCTGCCCAGGGCCAGGATTCGAACCTGAGCCTTTGGTTTAGAGAACACGATGTCACAACATCTATATACATATGTATATATACTGGATATAAATATATATATACGTCATATATATATATATATATGTATATAAATATATATATATATCTATATACATATTGTTTTATCTTAGAGGTGATTAACGAGAAAAACACAAGCGAGCACTTACTCACTGCCATGCTCATTCTTTAACTGCCAAATCAATGGTCAGCCACCTACAGTATATGGCTAACCTCCACTGCACCAGTCACTTCATGCTCATACTCTTACAGCCTTTTTCACCTAAGGACTGTCCTCCATTCTCTAAACATGTTCAAACCATATCACTACAGCTGATTCGTCCTGTCACCCACGCTAACTATTTCACCTGTATATGTTTGTGTGTGTGTTGTGCATGTGCATGGCCATGTGCATCTATGTGGGAGTGTGGTTTACTTGTCTTACTAAGACAATTTTCCGAGCTTTTTGGAACCCACGTACCAGCAAATCTTTTGTGTATGGAAGTTACTGAATAACTACTCAGAATGTTGGAATGTTAATTTTTCATTTTCTTGCAGATCAGAAAGCCCAGACTTGATGATGGCAAGCTACTCAACAACTAGTCCTTCGGCACACCCACTGTACAGCACAGAAGAGAAGAATCTTATCCGTTTAGGCAGCATTCACAAGAAAGTTGCAACTAAAGTCCTACACTTTGTCTTTGAAAAGGGATCTTCTGCCAGATTGCATAATGCATCTCTACTGGAATTTTATAAAAGCCAAGGTATTGATGACACAAAATTTTTGAAAAGGCTATTTGAGGAACAGAAAATAACTATTATTTCTGACCCTCAAGGACATTCATTTGACATCACACTGCTGTATTACTGCCTAAGGAACGGAAGTCACGGCCTGGCAGAGGCAGAAGATGAAAACTGGAAAAATAAGGACCAGGCAAGTATTGAGTCACTTCTCACAATTATCAAGAATAAAAGGAACAAACTTGCACATGAACAGCCTAGTTACACTAATGAGCAATTGATCCGTGAGGCAACAGAGCTCAAAGAACAACTGACCAAGATTCTCAAGTTTAGTGGGCAGCTATATAACATTCCTGAAGCAATTGTCAACAAGGAAATTTCTTTTGTTGAATCAAACATCAAACTTTACCTCTATGAAGATTTTGAGCCCAGGAGCTTTGAGGAATACAAAAATCAACTATTTTTCGAAGCACAGATCGACTACGTTAACGATGAAGGAGTTAAAGATGTTTTAGAACAGTATGACAAGATCTTTGAAGATCGAGTGAGCACAGTAAACCATCTTGCTAAAATCAGTCTCCCATTGGATGATATTTATACTGAATTGAAGCTGAAAGGTCAACTGAAAACCGGGCAAGAGGAGCCAACTACCTATGATGATTTATTGTCCGATACACATCAAAAAACAGATTCAGTCATTGTGATCAGTGGTCCTGCAGGTACAGGCAAGACCACACTAACCAAAAAGGTGATAAAGGACTGGAGAACAAAGCAGAGCACCATGCAGCATCTTACGAGTCATGCCCATCTCTTAAAAGCCCAAATGAGGAACACCGCTATGAGGTCCTTTGATGATCTGTTACATCATCTCATGCCCACAGTGTCAAAAGACTTCAAGTCTGGTGATTTGAAGAAGGTTCTGCTTCGGCAGAAAATCTTAGTTATCTTAGATGGCTTGGATGAACTTAACAGCTCATCAGCACAACTCTTTGATGAACTGTTGTATCTTAAAAAGAGTTTTAGCTTCACGCTCATGATCACAACTAGACCTGAGAAAATGAGATTTATAGAGAAAAAATTGTTGTGCCATGACATCAAAATGAAGCATCTTCTTCTGGTAGGCATCCCCTCACAAAAGAAGTATGAGTTTGTCAAGAAATACCACAGTGAAATTTCAAAACTTGTGCCAGATAGCCGGAATATCGAAGGACTTTTGAAATATCTGAAAAAGACAGAGCATCGATTAGAGGACTTATGGAGGGTACCATACAACCTAACTTTACTCACAATCCTTTGGGTATATGGTCATGTGGATGTGACAAACATCAACACTGCTCCAAAACTGTACACTGAGATACTAAAACTTCAGAAACAAAAGCTAAAAGAACGTCTCAGGTCTAACGAAACCACGCAATCTCTCGATGAAGAAGATCTTAACAAACGAATAGAAAATTTCTTATACAGTTTGGGAAAAGAAGCCATAATAGGATTGAAAAATGACCACATCAACCTGCCATCAGAATCTTATGAGAGATTCGAGAAAGTATGTAGTATAAACGCAGTTCCCAGTCAAGAAATGATAGGAGCTTTTCTCCAGCGCATACCTGGTTCAGACATTGTCTACAGTTTCCCTCACAAGGGTCTACAGGACTATCTGTCAGCTTTGTACATTTGGATGGAACTAATGGGTAAAGAGCACAGCTATGATATTGAGGACATTCAAAAATGCATTAACGAGCTCTTACTCAAGAAGAAGGTCCTTCCAGATGCAAGTGAAGATATCTGCAACTATACCAAGGAGAGGCTGGAAAGTTCAATGAGCAAAGATCAAATTGGGTTTACAGCTAAAACTCTCGGGTACATAATCCCAAAATACAGGGCGTCATCAATCATCCACAGAATGTTTGTAGAACTACACGGCTCATCCACTTATGACCTGCCAAAATTTCAAAATGTTTTCATCTGTCTGATAGGGATGTTTTCCTTGGAGAAACAGGAGATCAAAGAGAGAAACAAGTTAGAGGCACTGAACATCCTTCAGGAGTCTGGGGTGAGGGACAAGGAGTCTTGGATCTCCATCCTAAATTCTGTAGAATGTGACGCCTACGTCGCCTCCTTCATTTGTAAGCAACCCAAGATTCTAGGGAATGCGATTGAGATAACAGATTCCTCACTCTACGCTTATAAGTCTCTCATGAAAGCTCTCAAAAGACCAGGGAAGGATATCGGCAATGTGAAAGTGGACATCAAGGTTAAAGGAGATTTAAATGGGTCTCACAACCTGCTGGAACTCATCCATTCCTGTCATTTCAAGCTAAAGAGAATATTGATAACTGAAAATAATATTGATGATTATGCAATAATGCTAAGGAACCTGGAGATACTTCATTCTGATAAGTCAAAGGTGGATGTTGATGTGTGTATAGATGGAGACCTCTTAAGAACAACCGAAGTTGTGAAGCAGATTAAGAAAAATAACTTCATTATCAGAACTTTGAAGGCAAATGATTCTGAAATAGATAACTCAAATGCCAATGAGTACATTGCTGCATTTAGATCTTTCCCATGCCTTCAGCAAGATGCTGTACAAACAGCGGTAAACCTTAACATGGAAGGTGATTTTGCTGAAAGTGGGGAGTTATTGCAACTAATTACTCACCTCCACATGAGAGTAAGGAAACTTCTGATTAATGAAAGCAATCTCAGCAAATATGGCGCAGTGCTGAATACTTTCAAGTTTCCTCCAAAATGTGTTAGTGACTGCGAAGTAGAACTGCTATGTCCCAATACAGATATATTTGACCTAGGAAACATCCTAAATGATATCAAAAAGAACAAATTCTACATAAGAAAGCTGCAAGTTAAGGACCTCAAAATTGAGGATGACAATTTGGCTGAGTACATATTGCTGCTGAAATCGTTGTCGCCTGTTTGCAAAACTCCCCTTGATAACAACGTAGGTGTGAGTCTCTGTATGAAAAGGAACATGGAAAACGGATATGGCTTGACGACACTAGTGAACTATTTCCAGTTCAAAGTCAGAAACATAATAATAACAAACCAAAACTTTTTGAAATACGTCAGTTTTGTACAGGACCTCATGATCTCAGAGGAAGATGCTCAGTGTGTGAAAGTTGACTTTGAGGACAAAGTCAACCTTTTGCTATATAAATATCTAATGAAGCAGCTCAAGAATAAAGGATTCGCAGTTGGGAAAATTAAACTGGTTGATGGTATCATCATATGTGACAATAACACTCAGGAATATTCTGATATTATCGCATCTTTGCCTGAGTTTGAAGAAGTTGTCTGTGGAGGGAAGATCTATCTAAGCATGAAAAGAGACTTAATCGAGATTAAAGACCTGTTGAAGATGATCAGCAATAAACAATTTTTGACAGGGCACTTGGTGTTAAAGGATGGGGCCATTTCCATAACTGAAGATAAGATTCAGGAATACATGGAAATATTTTCCTATTTGTCAAAAATTGATGAGGAGTCTTCCCTAGCTTCTCTGGGGAGAATTGAAGTTGATGTAAAGAGTAACTTGGCTGGGTGTAAAGACCTGCTGAAGCTGATCAGAGATAAGAACTTCCACATAAGAACACTGAGAATGAATGAAGAAAATATTTCTATAACAAACAGCAGCTTAGAATCCTACACAGAATTTTTTTCAGTTTTGCCTTTGCTTGAGGAGGGGGCTTTTGAGGGGAAAGTAACCATTAATGTTGAAAAAAACCTGAAAGACGTTAAAGGACTCCTCGAGATGATTAGTGACAGAGGAATGGTTGTTGGAAATCTGGAGACAAACGAACGCACCATTACTATAACTGACGACAATGAAGAGGAGCTCATGGAACTGCTTATGTCTCTACCGAAGCTGGAGAAAGGTGCATTTCGTGCCAACGTTGATATAAGCCTTTGTAAAAGCCTGGATGCCATTCAAGGCTTACTCAAACTGATTCACGATAAGCAACTGACGATCACCAAATTAGAATACGTCAGAAAGGACATCAGCATAAATGATGACAGCCTGGAACTCTATAGTAACTTTTTCGCTTCTCTGCCAAACTTTATGGAGGATTCGTTCACGGAAAAGATCAGGGTGATTATAGAAAATGGGAATTCGGATACCACCCCCTTGCTCAATGAAGTCAGCAGATTGCGGATGAATGTTGATCTTGAGATGTCCTGTAACTTTCGGAGGTCAGGGACTTTTACGGATGCAACGGTCAACGCAATTAATGAAGTCTTTCAGAGGTGAGTATGGTTCTCGTACATTTCGACCGCATATATATGTAAATAATCACAGGAACGCGTAATGGAAAATACCATTTCGAAGTGGGATCCTGACCAGTTACATCCACTTAGACATCTTCAGGATAACTGAAGATGTCTAAATAGAAGAAACTTGTCATGATCACACCTTTTTGTTTCAATTCTCCTTCGTGGCATCTTACATAAACAAAGTTTAATACAATGGACAGAGATAGATAGATAGATGGATATATAGGCAGACAGGTATAGATATAATATATAGGCAGCTGTTGCGTCTGCCACACACAGAAACATCCCATTCATGAATCTCTACCTACTCTATACTTCTCTATAACTGCATGCCGATCTGGATGGTTTTATTCTACATCACTCTCCTTCTTCTGAAAGCTTATCTGTCCACCTGTCATCAGATTTAAATGATAATGGGGTCAGACCACTGGCAAATGACCCCTATTATGTATTACACTTATATTTGCGACCTTTCTCTGTACTCAAAATCATTCAACAGAGTCTCTCCCCATCTTTTCTCCCTACATATTTTTCTCCTCTTTGTTAACTGACCTATTAAAAGACGCTATTATACATTTTACTTGTGGTTTTTCCTCTATCCTATCCCTTGAACAGAGCCTGTCATCTTTTCCCAATCTTTTTTTCCTCATTGTCAACTCATCTATTCTTATATAAACAACTGTTTTTACTTGACAGCAAAATTATATTTACGTCTTCCTTTGTTGGCACATTCTCAAATCGTGCTCCTCAGGTGCCAAGTGACGTCATACACGGGCCAACTGGACAGCATTTCGACCGTCCCGACTTCTCTGCGTAGTCTGCACGCGAGCATCAGCGACAACGACGCCTTCAGGCCTCTGAAGGAAGTGGTTCTCTCCGGAAAACACGGCCTGCGGACTCTGAGTGAGTATGATCGCCCGACTTTCTTTGTTCTCTTTCTGTTTTCGTTAATTTGGAGTCAATTCACTCGTTCATTTCACTCGAAATTGATTTCAGGTTTTCGCTGTCATGTAATGACAATCTGGGCTTCCTGAACTATTACTAATACTGTTATTATTACTATTATATTATTAATTTGCTGATCGATCTTGTGGCAGACATAACGTGCTGAAACTTCACGCTACAAAACCTACATGCCTGAACGTGGGATGACGTCAGCGTCACGTGACGTGCGTCTTGAGGCATTTTCCCGTAGCCAAATAAATTATTCTTCATGTCTTGCATGTATTCTGTCTGAATGCGTCGTTAAGTGAAAATTCTCGGTTGCAATGTCAATCGCATGCAAGACAGGACTTGGCCATCACGGTGACTGGGTCACAACTTACAGTGTTTAAAAGGTTCTACGTCTTTGAGACTATTATTCATATTCATTTAAAATTCCGTGCGTGGGCTACTGGAGCTGAATCAAAGCAGATCATGTAGAAATACATACATACATACATGCATACATACATACATATATACACATATACATACATACATACATACATACATACATATATATATACATACACATATATATATATATAACATATATATATATATATATATATATATATATATATATATATATATATATATATATATATATATATATAATGAACACATGACAACGTGTTTCACAGAAATAAATTTCTGACTTACATCAGGACAAACCCCGGTCCTTCAAATGAGAGGCCAGAGAATTAGCCATTCACCTACAAAAGTCATATAAGAAATTGGAACCTAAGTACTCCGTACCTGAGGTTTGTCCGGGCAGGCTATACACACACACATACACACACATATATACATAAACATATATGTATCACATTTACATATATACACATACAGAACAAACTATTTATCCGGTTATTTTCAAAGCTGCAAGGACAATAATGAAAAGTAAAAAATGTAAAAAAAACTATTCAGACTGATGAAATTTACCAAGTAAAACATTAAGAATTAATAAATAAAACTGATCAATACCTTTCAGGAAGACTATACCTTGTGTTTGGTGTCATTAGTTCCTCAGTTCCCCTCCTGAAAGGCAGCGATCTGTTTTATACGTTTCATCTGTTAATTCTTAATATTTACTTGGTAATTTTTTTTTTTTTTTTTTGTATTTCATTATTGTATTTTCAGCTTTAAAAATGAGACTGTGTTCTCGAAATGTCCGACTTCATAATAAATGAATAAACAGTTCTTAACGTCTCCTTCAGCTGCTTGTTCTATGTTGGCTGACAGCAATGTTTCCCATTTCCATATAAATAAATAAAAAAAAAAATATATATATATATATATATATATATATATATATATATATATATATATATATATATATATATACTGGGCACAGTCTTTCTCTTATATGATTCTTACTGAATGCTAATGCACATATTGCATCTATCGTTTTAGGACAGCACATTTTTATTTCCTTCATCCCTCCCTTTTTCCAGAGCGAAACCTTTGAGGAAAAAGATTTAAATCATCGCTACGTTGTTCCACTTACTATCCATTATTCCACTTATTATTCATTATCGACAACTGCTTCGGCTGGCAGCCCAGGCCTTTCATTAGTGCTGCAATATTTCCTTAACGAAATTCCATTCCAACGTAGATGCCAGGAAAGTGTAAAAATGAACGACTTAGAAAGAAAATTCAAGCATAGGGAAAATATACACAAATCAGTCTCATTGGGATGATCTTTGATAAAGATTCACAAGACAAGGCCTAGCTAAGTAAGGTTAAAAAAAATGAAAGATTTCAAAGCAACATTCAAGCATACACGTGAAAATAAACAACGAAAGTTAATCAATTCAGTCACACTGGGGCACAAGGCATGACCCCCTTGCTCCACAGTCACAGGGTGGAGCTTGCAATACGTTCTCTGCTTGGACTGAAGGAGGCAACGCCCACCTCTTCAGCACCCCAAGCCACTTATGAGAGAGTATACAGAGAATATACAATTTAGGCCAACGGCCAAACAATGGAACCTATGAGGTCATTCAGCGCTGAAACTGAAATTGCCAGTGAAAAGGAGGAAAACCTCGCAGTTGCACTTGGAATCAATTGATAGTAGAGGGTGGAAAGTAAGATGGAAGAAAGAGGAAATCAATTGATAAAAGGAGTAGGGGCTGCCTAAGGGCCGAAGGGACGTTGCAAAGAACCTCAAGTAATGCCTACAGTGACGAGCCATGGCAATACCCCCAGTGAACAGATTGTCGTGGTGGGCTTGAAACTGCCTTCTCAGGGTCGTGCCTCTTCCGAACATATAAATTTATATAAACCGTACTTGTCCTCAATTCCTTTGATCTCCTAGGGCAGTGCTAGTCCTTATCACAAAGGTAGTTGGTTGAAGACCCTCAGCAATAATCTCTCCAGGATGTCTCCTGTCTTACCCCGCTAACTATGATCCTCTGAGTGGGTCTGTTTCTGTCAGTAGGCAGCTCTGTAACCAATTTTGTGGTAAATCTATTGCTCATTCGGGTGTTTGCAGTTCAGTGAGAAGGACTGCTACATCTTCATAGCCACCAGAGGAGCAGATGAGGCACCAACGCTAGATAATGCCCTAAAAATTAAATCTGTCCAGGTTAACTACTGATGTTACATTTGCTTTAGTAACCGTCAAGCACTGACATATCAAATCTATTATTACCGACTTTAACGTTGTAATGTCACTATCACGACTACTATTTTCTTCGTTATCGTTATTTCTTTTATTACAATTTCATTACCATTACTAATTTCCAATTCCCTTCACCTAACGTTCTGATCATTGTCATCATTCTGTTTCACTATCAAACCAAATATTATCAGCGCTCTTATTGTTACTTTACAGGCCTATCTATCAATTCCATCTCGGCTGTGAGCAAGCACCTCCTCGTTCCGATCAATGTGGGAATCCTTTCGTATCCTTCGCTTTTCCTTCCCGACCTCGAGATGACCACCAGGAGGAAAGGATGCGAGATTGCCAAGAGCCTCATGCCCACCGACTCTGGGTGGGTATGATTATGTTGGCTGTTGTCTTTGTGTATGCCTCAATTAGCTGCGTTATTTTTCAGGTGTGCCGATAGAGCAGTGTATATGTATATGTGTATGTTTTATATATATATATATATATATATATATATATATATTTATATATATATATATATATATATATATATATATATATATATACACATACATACATACAGTACATATATGTACATATATGTATATATATGTATATATATATATATATATATATATATATATATATATATATATATATATATAGAAAGACAGATGAACACATATACATGTAAATATGTATATTTATATATAGATATATGCAGATAGATAGAAAGATAGATACAAAAACACACACACACATATACAGTATATATGTATATATATTATGTATATATATAATTTATATATATATATATATATATATATATATATATATATATATATCTACCTATCTATCTATATATATGTATGTCTAAATATATATACATATACATTATATATATATACAATGTATTCAGGTGTCTCTCTCTCTCTCTCTCTCTCTCTCTCTCTCTCTCTCTCTCTCTATATATATATATATATATATATATAAATATATATATATATATATATATATATATATATATATATATATATATATATTATATATAATAATTTAGAGAGAGAGAGAGAGAGAGAGAGAGAGAGAGAGAGAGAGAGAGAGAGAGAGAGAGAGAGAGAGAGAGAGAGAGGGGGAGCTATAACTGCACACATGAACCAATAAAGCGCAACAAGTTTTAAGCCCACATAAATGTTTTCGTGTGAATAACGGGCACTGAATTGACAACATCTTGTTGAATAATTTAATCGTCAGATCAATATATTTTATCATCGCTACACAAAGAAGGCAATGATACTTAACTAAAGTATGACATTCGGAAACTTTCACTTTTTTTATTAGTGACTTGCAAAAAACACTTTCATATTTACACAATGTCTCAATCACAACATTATATTTAAAAGGAGAGAGAAAAAAATCATTTTTTTCATTATTCAACATCTAACAGACATTGAAGGGTGGTATTGTCGTCAGTGCACCTCACGTGGTGCACTGTGCGCATTATTAAAGGGTGCACTTTGCCTCCATTTCCACTTCCTTTCTTCAATGTTTCTGTCCAACAAAACTAACTGTTGCTTCCAAATATAATTGTGGGGGTTTTCTTCCAGTTCCAGCATCAGATCCTTGTCCTGTGTCTCCTCTAGTTTCTGGATCTCTTTATCTTGCTGTCCAGCCTTCTAAAACTCCCTATTTTCACTATCTTGCTGTCCAAGCCTTCTAAAAGTCACTATTTTCACTATCTTGCTGTCCGGCCTTGTAAAACTCCCTATTTTCACTATCCAGCCTGCTAAAACTCCCTGTTTTCACTGTCCAGCCTTCTAAAACTCCCTATTTTCACTGTCCAGCCTTCTAAAACTCCCTGTTTTCACTGTCCAGCCTTCTAAAACTCTCTGTATTTTCACTATCTGTTTTCACTGTCCAGCCTTCTAAAACTCCCTGTTTTCTCCAGCCTTTAAAACTATTTTCACTGTCCAGCCTTGTAAAACTCCCTGTTTTCACTGTCCAGCCTTCTAAAACTCCCTGTTTTCACTGTCCAGCCTTCTAAAACTCCCTGTTTTCACTGTCCAGCCTGCTAAAACTCCCTGTTTTCACTGTCCAGCCTTCTAAAACTCCCTGTTTTCACTGTCCAGCCTGCTAAAACTCCCTGTTTTCACTGTCCAGCCTTCTAAAACGCCCTGTTTTCACTGTCCAGCCTTCTAAAACTCCCTGTTTTCACTGTCCAGCCTGCTAAAACTCCCTGTTTTCACTGTCCAGCCTTCTAAAACGCCCTGTTTTCACTGTCCAGCCTTCTAAAACTCCCTGTTTTCACTGTCCAGCCTTCTAAAACTCCCTGTTTTCACTGTCCAGCCTTCTAAAACTCCCTGTTTTCACTGTCCAGCCTGCTAAAACTCCCTGTTTTCACTGTCCAGCCTTCTAAAACTCCCTGTTTTCACTGTCCAGCCTGCTAAAACTCCCTGTTTTCACTGTCCAGCCTTCTAAAACTCCCTGTTTTCACTGTCCAGCCTTCTAAAACTCCCTGTTTTCACTGTCCAGCCTTCTAAAACTCCCTGTTTTCACTGTCCAGCCTTCTAAAACTCCCTGTTTTCACTGTCCAGCCTTCTAAAGCTCCCTGTTTCCTGTCCAGCCTTCTAAAACTCCCTGTTTTCACTGTCCAGCCTGCTAAAACTCCCTGTTTTCACTGTCCAGCCTTCTAAAACTCCCTGTTTTCACTGTCCAGCCTTCTAAAACTCCCTGTTTTCACTGTCCAGCCTTCTAAAACTCCCTGTTTTCACTGTCCAGCCTGCTAAAACTCCCTGTTTTCACTGTCCAGCCTTCTAAAACTCCCTGTTTTCACTGTCCAGCCTTCTAAAACTCCCTATTTTCACTGTCCAGCCTTCTAAAACTCCCTGTTTTCACTGTCCAGCCTGCTAAAACTCCCTATTTTCACTGTCCAGCCTTCTAAAACTCCCATTTTCACTGTCCAGCCTTCTAAAACTCCCTATTTTCACTGTCCAGCCTTCTAAAAACCCCTATTTTCACTATCTTGCAGTCCAAGCCTTCTAAAACTCCCTCTTTTACTATCTTGCTCTCCAGCCTTCTAAAACTCCCTATTTTCACTGTTCAGCCTTCTAAAACTCCTATTTTCACTGTCCAGCCTGCTAAAACTCCTATTTTCACTGTCCAGCCTTCTAAAACCCCTATTTTCTCTATCTTGCAGTCCAGCCTTCTAAAACTCCCCTCTTTTACTATCTTGCTGTCCAGCCTTCTAAAACTCCCTATTTTCACTATCTTGCAGTCCAAGCCTTCTAAAACTCCCTCTTTTTACTATCTTGCTGTCCAGCCTGCTAAAACTCCCTATTTTCACTGCCCAGCCTTCTAAAACCCCTATTTTCACTATCCAGTCCAAGCCTTCTAAAACTCCCCTTTTACTATCTTGCTCTCCAGCCTTCTAAAACTCCCTATTTTCACTGTCCAGACTTCTAAAACCCCTATTTTCACTATCTTGCAGTCCAAGCCTTCTAAAACTCCTCTTTTACTATCTTGGTGTCCAAGCCTTCTAAAACTCCCTATTTTCACTGTCCAGCCTTCTAAAACTCCCTGTTTTCACTGTCCAGCCTGCTAAAACTCCCTATTTTCACTGTCCAGCCTTCTAAAACCCCCTATTTTCACTATCTTGCAGTCCAAGCCTTCTAAAACTCCCTCTTTTTACTATCTTGCTGTCCAAGCCTTCTAAAACTCCCTATTTTCACTGTTCAGCCTTCTAAAACTCCGTTTTCACTGTCCAGCCTGCTAAAACTCCCTATTTTCACTGTCCAGCCTTCTAAAACCCCCTATTTTCACTATCTTGCAGTCCAAGCCTTCTAAAACTCCCTCTTTTTACTATCTTGCTGTCCAGCCTTCTAAAACTCCCTATTTTCACTATCTTGCAGTCCAAGCCTTCTAAAACTTCCTCTTTTTACTATCTTGCTGTCCAGCCTGCTAAAACTCCCTATTTTCACTGTCCAGCCTTCTAAAACCCCTATTTTCACTATCTTGCAGTTTCTAAAACTCCCTCTTTTACTATCTTGCTCTCCAGCCTTCTAAAACTCCCTATTTTCACTGTCCAGACTTCTAAAACCCCCTATTTTCACTATCTTGCAGTCCAAGCCTTCTAAAACTCCCTCTTTTTACTATCTTGCTGTCCAAGCCTTCTAAAACTCCCTATTTTCACTGTACAGCCTTCTAAAACTCCCTGTTTTCACTGTCCAGCCTGCTAAAACTCCCTATTTTCACTGTCCAGCCTTCTAAAACCCCCTATTTTCACTATCTTGCAGTCCAAGCCTTCTAAAACTCCCTCTTTTTACTATCTTGCTCTCCAGCCTTCTAAAACTCCCTATTTTCACTGTCCAGCCTTCTAAAACTCCCTGTTTTCACTGTCCAGCCTGCTAAAACTCCCTATTTTCACTGTCCAGGCTTCTAAAACTCCCCATTTTCACTGTTCAGCCTTCTGAAACTCCCTATTTTCACTGTCCAGCCTTCTAAACCCCCCTATTTTCACTATCTTGCAGTCCAAGCCTTCTAAAACTCCCTCTTTTTACTATCTTGCTGTCCAAGCCTTCTAAAACCCACTCTTTTCAATCTTCCTGTCCAAGCCTTCTAAAACCCACTCTTTTCAATCTTGCTGTCCAAGCTTTCTAAAACCCCCTCTTTTCAATCTTGCTGTCCAAGCCTTCTGAAACTCCCTATTTTCACTATCTTGCTGTCCAAGCCTTCTAAAACTCCCTCTTTTTACTATCTTGCTGTCCGAGCCTTCTAAAACCCCCTCTTTTCAACCTTGCTGTCCAAGCCTTCTAAAACCCCCTCTTTTCATTGTCATGAGTGCTGAATGGCCAAAAGTGCCCTCCAGTGCTAGATCTGACAGCCTAGATTTCACGAACCACTAACTACCATCCAACAGCGAGCTGGGAACCGTATTCTTTCCGAGATGCCGAGACGACCCAACGAAATTAATACTTCAGCTGAAGGAGTCAGGAGTCAGAGTCCACTACTCCATCGTCCTGCCGACCTCCTTGGCGCCAACTTCGCCTCAGGAGAGAATGCAATTGGCGAACTTGTACAAGGCGGAAATTGGGTCAGCGGAGGGAATCTCTTGGTAAGTTGATCTCAACTGACGTTTCGTCAATATCTGCCAGATGCAAGATTATAATAATAGTCTTTGTTTCGTACATCTATAATTAACATATCTTAATTAATTAATTATTTAATTACAGGGGGAGACCTGAGTGGAGCGAAGCTGGGAGCATCTTTGACGTAGATACTTGGCAAAATGATTTGATGTCAGTCGCCACATAATGGAACTTCGGCTTATTCATGACAATATGTGTAGATTATAACAGGCATTTATTATTATTATCATTATTATTATTAATATTATTATTACAGAACATCCACAAGAAAGTTTTATGGAACAGAATGCTCTAATGTACAAAAGGGCAAAGAACGAGCATAGAGAAGGAAAAAAACTAAATTAGCAGTTATAGTTTCTTACAAAGCATTTTGAACGAAAGACAAATTTTTGCAGTTTCAGCATTCTTCTGTGCTCAGTGGGTAAGATCCGTTTATATCTTGTCGTCG
>NC_089780.1:16125165-16140165 GCF_040412425.1 Macrobrachium rosenbergii
GTTAAATTAGAGTATAAAACATTCATATTTCCTGTATCTACTGTATATATATATATATATATATATATATATATATATATATATATATATACATACATACATGCATACATATATACATACATACATACATACATACATACATACACACACATATATATAGGTATATATTATATATATAAATATATATATATATATATATATATATATATATATATATATATATATATATATAAAATATAGTCTGCAATTAAAACCTACTGCCCATAAAGAGTAAAAAGCCCGTGAAGGGAAACCACAGTTAATAAGATGACCAAAACATAAAAGCAAAAGTAAAGTGCATAATATGTGTGTCTTCGCAGCAAGTAAAACATGAAAGCCTATTAATCAATAAGCATACTAACAATAACAGAATAATGGTTTTTCTAGAGTAACGATCGGCTGCAGTACGTTGTGAAGACACAACGGGAGGAGATGGTTAGAAAACAGCCTTGCCTCGCCTCGTCTCCTCCTCAGCGGAATGAAGGCAAAAAATACTGTCAAGGAATGTAGGGTGATAAACAAAAAGCATCGGCGGAGCGCTTGTTAATGTTTTCACCTCATTATGGAGATCGGACCCAGATTGGACCCAGATCGGACCCAGATCGAACCCATATCGAAGCCAGATCGGACCCATATCGAGACCCGAAGCCAGATCGGACCCACATCGAACCCATATCGAAGCCAGATCGGACCCACATCGAGCCTAGATCGAAATCATGTTGAACCTAGATTGAACCCAGATCGAACCCACATCGAGCCAGATCGAACCTACATCGAGCCTAGATCGAACTATTACTGAACCTAGATCGAACCCATATCGAACCAACATCAACCCATATCGAACCTAGATCGAACCCACATCGTACCTACATCGAGCCAAGATCGAACCCACATCGAGGCTAGATCTAACCCACCATCGAGCCTAGATCGAACCCATATTGAACCCAGATCGAACCAACATCAAACCCATATCGAACCCAGCTCGAACCTAGATCGAACCCACATCGCACCTACATCGAACCTAGATCGAACCCATATTGAACCCAGATCAAACCCATATCGAACCCAGCCTACATCAAACCCACATCGAACCTAGACCGAACCCATATCGAACCCAGAACTCGCGAGGGACAACCAAAGGCGTTATTAAACGACCAACTGGGTCATGAAAGCCACGGGAACTTGAGTTCTTTGTACAGTAGCCAAGGCGTTCCCTAGCAACTAAACGCTGCGTGCCAGCGAGTTTTAATCAACGTCTCGGCCTGCCACTGACACAATGACAGCACTTCATTCATAGTACCCATTTTGAGAGGGTATGATGAAATTACGATTGGATATGATGGAAATCAATGAGCGGATATGATGAAATAAACAACTGGATATGATGAATCAATGATATGAAATCACCGAGTGGATTTGGTGGAAATCAACGAGTGGATATGATAAAATCTATGATGTTATGAAATCAACGAGTGGATATCATAAAATCAATGAGTGGGTATGATGAAATCAATGAGTGGATATGACGGAAATCAACGAGTGGATTTGACAAAAATTCAACGAGTGGATATGATTAAATCAATGCTATTATGAAATCAACGGGCGCATATGATGAAATCAATGAGCAGGTATGATGGAAATCTATGAGTGGATGTGATGAAATCAATGAGTGGATATGTTCGAAATCAACGAGTGGATATGACGAAAAATCAATGAGTGGGTATGACGAAATCAATCAGTGGATATGACGAAATCTTTGAGTGGATACGATAGAAATCAATGGGTGGATATAATGAAATCAATATGACGAAATCAATGAGCGGATATAACGAAATCAACAAGTGGATATGATGAAATCAATGGGTGGATATAATGAAATCAATGATATTATGAAATCAATGAGTTGATATAATGAAATCAATTGTATTATGAAATCAATGAATGGATATCACGAAATCAACGAGTGGATATGATGAAATCAATGAGTGGATATAATGAAATCAATGATATTATGAAATCAATGGGTGGATATGACGAAATCAATGAATGGATATAATGAAATCAATGAGTGGACATATTAAAATCAATGGGTGGATATGATGGAAATCAATGGGTGGATATGATGAAGTCAATGGGTGGATATAATGAAATCAATGAGTGGACATATTGAAATCAATGGGTGGATATGATGAAATCAATGGGTGGATATAATGAAATCAATGAGTGGACATACTGAAATCAATGGGTGGATATCGATGGAAATCAATGAGTGGATATGATGGAATCGAAAGCAGAAATGATGAAATCAACAAGCAGATATGATGAAATCAATGGGTGGATATAATGAAATCAATTATATGAAATCAATGAATGGATATGACGAAATCAACGAGTGGATATAATGAAATCAACGAGTGGATATAATGACATCAATGATATTATGAAATCAATGAATGGATATGACGAAATCAATGAGTGGATATGATGAAATCAATGAGTGGATATAATGAAATCAATGATATTAGGAAATCAATGAGTGGATATGACGAAATCAACGAGTGGATATAATGAAATCAATGAGTGGACATACTGACATCAATGAGCGGATATGACGAAATCAATGGGTGGATATGATTGAAATCAATGAGCGGATATGACGAATCAATGGGTGGATATGGTGGAATCAAGAGTAGAAATGATGAAATCAACGAGTGCATATGATGAAATCAATGATATTATGCAATCAGTTAGTGGATATGATGAAATCAACGAGTGGATATGACGGAAATCATCAAAACACAATAATTAGGGGGATATAAATTAACCTCTTCCTGAGGTAACTCAGAAGATACTGCTTAAGTATTAAGATTCTAAGCGGTCTTGAATGAGCTCACTTCTCGCGCCGTTAGAAAAAAATTAAAATCCCCCGTTCCGTTTTTTGAGTTATATTATATATTAAAAACGCTAATATACACTATAGTTTCAAGATCAACTGGTCTCTCTTCAGGTGATATATATATATATATATATATATATATATATATATATATATATATATATATATATATATATATATATATATATATATATATATATATATATATATATATACAGTATATATATATATATAATGTGTATATATGTTTGTGACACTCCTGCAATCACCTGAAGATCATTTTTATTCTTTCCAAGGTTTTATGATCGTAGTTGCTTCATTAATAGTGTCACTGGCCCTCAAGCGAGAGTCCTAGGTTGATTTCATTATTATTATTATTATTATATTTATTATTATTATTATTATTACTACAAGCCAAGCTGCAACCCTAGTTGGAAAAGAGAAATTCTTGATACCCAGTCCTGTGTGGTGGACTGTACAGTGGGAGAGTATATTTTTGCAGGGAACGATCAGAATGATTAAAATTTCTAGAGCCAGGATGTTAACTGAATAACGTTGTCAACGACTGAGACTAAGGTCGTGGATGAAAATCACTCAAGACATAACATGGGAGCAATATTCGAAGCACGGCAGAACAAAAACATAAACATTTGCTCTTGAATGACTCAGAAACCTGATTCCTCGTGCAATTTGAGAAGAAGAGACTGATGGGATATGCTTCTCAATGTGAATTCGTAACGAGAACGGCACCTGGGATTTTTAATGAGGTTCATGCAGGCAATGAATATGCTAGTTGTAATTTATGAAAATAAATAAATATGAAAGAAAAGGTGAGGTAGATATTCGCAACGAATCCCACGTAGACAAACCCACACTCTTTCTTTTCATTTCCAAATAGGCCTGGGCTTTATAAAGACATCAGGATGCCATTCTCCCCAGCTACTTAAAAATAAAAATCTTCTTTGACCATCCATTTCTTGCGTTTTAAAGATTTTCCCCCAAAGATACCTACTGAACCCAACTCGTATTTGTCCAATGAGATGGTAATGCTGATGAAAAATAGCTTCAAAGACAGAAAATCTGCCTGTGGGAAATTTGTAACTTACGACGTTTCAGTTTGGTTCAATACATCTCTGGCCTTGCGAAATTATTATTATTATCTTTTTTTTAATTTAATCAGCCCTTTCAGTTACGACTTTGTTTTCGAAGTAAAATGTTGCTAGAACTTAACGTTACACCTTAAAATGACACAGGTGTTTCGGGACGTGCAAGTGATCATTAGCAAACTCACTCCAAACAAGTGTCTGAAAGGAGACACATTATTTAGCAGAGATCTTATTTACTGTGACTTTATGCATTAATCATTTGAATTGCTGAATAACCGATGCATTTCCTGTATCTAAAATTTACTCAAAAACAGGCGGTATCTTCTATGATACTTGGCTTTGCAATCAGTAGCACTTTAAGCTCGTGCCACACGACATTTCGTAAATTTTGTATAACAATAATAATAATAATAATAATAATAATGCTTTCGACAGTTAAGTACATGCATTTGGGTGTGTATACGTATATGAATAGCGTGTATGAATTGTGAGTATATCTGCATTTTTCTAACATGCTGGGTCTCCGTTTTACACTGTTATTATAAACTCCAGTCAATATTTTACCCTAGGGCTCTCTTCTTCCGTCGACAAGTTAAAACGGGTTCCTTTGGCGCACAGTCAACTTATTATTATTATTATTTATTATTATTATTATTATTATTATTATTATTATTGAGAAGATAAACCCTATTCACACGGAACAAGCCCACCAAAGGGGCCACTGACTTGAAATTCAAAATCCCAAAGAATATGGTGTCCATTCGAACGAAGTAGCAGAATGTAATAGGAAACACGGATAGGAGAGAACAGCTATCAGAAGAGGAAAATGAATTAGCAAATTAATATATAAACAGACAGAAACGTAAGTCAATTATAAAATACAAGGAAAACTGCTTTAGGGTAGTAATGCATTGCATCTTCGCTCGAACTTTTGAGGTTCCAGTTACGCAACATCCTCAGGAAGATTGTTCCACAGTCCAACGGTGTGGGGAATAAAGGACCTCTGGAAGTGGGAGGTTCGACAGCGAGGGACATCTGCTTCATACTAGCGCTGCTGTTCAGCAAATCTGGTCGTTAGGGAACAGACACTTACCACCACGAACCACTCTGTCAAGCCAGTTTTTCTAATGAGAAAACCAACTCCCTTATCTTTTACTTGCACGGACAAAAAGTAGGATGAGGAATGCTGGAAGAGGATGTGAGTAAATGTGCAGTCTTCTAAAACACGAGCAGAAAATTTACATTACATGAGCAATGATTAATGATCATGTCCAGACGAAAGCTGGAAGTTGTTCTCCTGCCCAAAGTTTAAAGAATAAGATTAATGCCGCAAGAATGAAGTCTGTGTCAAAATCCGAATGTTCTTCTCCTGTCCATAGAATAAAGAAAATGCTTAATGCCAAAAGTTTGAATTTTGCGTCAAAAACCGAATGTTGTTCTTCTGTCTAAAGTTTAAAGAATAAGATTAATGCCGCAAGAATGAATTCTGTGTCAAAAACCGAATATTCTTCTCCTGTCCATAGAATAAAGAATATACTTAATGCCAAAACCGAATGTTCTCCTTTTGTCCAAAGTATAAAGAATTAGTTTCATGCCGAAAGAATGAATTTTATGGCAAACAAAACCAAACTGCAGTTACACTCGAGTGTTAAAAAATACCTCCATCGACTTCCTTTTCAGGAGCTTCAACTCTGCGTGCCGTCAAGAAAATGGTTCCAAAACGAATTCAAATTCTGCTGGCTCTGATGTTTGTTACCTACGTAATCCATCGCATTTCACATAGCAACTTGAACACAGGTAGGTGGGATTTTTCATCATTCATCGTTATCAGGAGCCTTTTGTTCAATACAACGAAAACTGGACCCAATAGGGAGCGGTATCAGATCTCCCAGGTGTTTGGAATTGACTGATTGATGTGCGGATATTAAAACTGGCATCACAACATCTAGCTTATTGACGACGTGTAAAATTACATGGGAAATTAAAAAGATAAATAAATAAGTTTAAAAGAAGTCTTATAAGAAATATCTATCTATCTATATAATTTATATACATATATATATATATATAGCCTATATATACACACAAATATATATCATATCTGTAAAACATGTATAATATACATGCATATACGCATACTGTGTATGATCTAAATTTCTTGAGGTGCTTTACTTAACTGAGGCAACTCGGCTGAAAAATATCGATTATGTTTGTACTTCAACGATATTGGTAATCATTTAAAAAAAAATAGGATAGCGCTTCAAAATGAAGTTTCCGGAAAAAAATAGGATTGCATTTCCAAATGAGGTTTTCAGAAAAATAAAAAATAGGATTGCGCTTCAAATCGAGGTTTTCGGATAAAAAAAACAGGGCTGCGCTTCAAATTGAGATTTTCGGGGAAAAAAAATAGGACTGCGCTTCAAATTGATGTTTTCAGGGGAAAAAAATAGGATTGCGCTTCAAATTGAGGTTTTCAGGAAAAAAAAAAAAAGGATTGCGCTTCAAATTGAGTTTTCAGATGAAAAAAAATAGGATTGCGCTTCAAATTGAGGCTTTCAGATAAAAAAAAAAAATAGGAATGTGCTTCAAAATGAGGTTTTCAAGGAAAAAAGTAGGATTGTGCTTCAAACTGAAGTTTTCGGATAAAAAAAAATAGGATTGCGCTTCAAAATGAGATTTTCAGGGGAAAAAAGTAGGACTGTGCTTCAAAATGAGGTTTTCGGAAGTCAGGTGTCACCCTTTTCATCAATTCTCGAATGTTTCCTCGTTCAATGGAGAAGTGAGTGAACTGATAACACGATATACCGTTATATTCTCGTTTGATACAGAAGTAACTGAGCTGATATGGCGTCATCTTTATACTGACGTGTTCAGACGGTGACAAATGGGCTAAGCTGAGTGATTCATTCTGAAAGAGCCACAGATGTTGAAATGCTTTCCTTGGCAAGTCCTCCAGATAGGGAACACCTGCATAACACTAAACAAAACGCAATGTGTAGTCTTACATGTTTCCTGTAACACACGTAGTTTGCGAGTAATGAATTCAAAGTAAATAACCGCTAACTCTTAATCTAGAGAGTGTAGATGTATAATTTATACATACACACATATGTATACACACACATATACATACATACATACATATATATATATATATATATATATATATATATATATATATATATATATATATATATATATATATATATATATATATATAAATGGATGTGTGTGTGTTCCCCATACACTCTGAAACGCAATGAGCAATACATACACACATCAAGAAACTGTCGCCTTCCCTAACGAACCAAACTACTTCCACACTATTACATATTGCCTAACTGCCTGTTACTCACATCTCACTCTCTTTCTCTCTTTCCCCTTTTTTCTGAAATCGTCTTTTAGGATTTTTTAAGTAGCAGCACGTTTTGGCTTTTTACTGTGCATTTATGTATGTTAATTCCCTAATTGTGTAGAGGTTTGATTTACTTTTACCTTAAAACTGCTGTATAGATCTGATTTCATTTGAATTTTAGCTGAACGACTGTTGTATTGCGTAGCTAAATATCTTATAAATATTAGCTATCTAAGCACGTATTTTATGACTGTATAAATTAATTTTATTGTAGCCCCGATAATGGGAAGGGATCCCCGGAACGTTGGTACAAATAAAAAGATTTGATTCCGGTCTTCTCGCTGTCATGTTGATTATTAAACTTAGCTCGCCAGAGCGGAAATCTTACAAGTTATATATATATATATATATATATATATATATATATATATATATATATATATATATATATATATATATATATATATATGTCTGTGTATATATATGTGTGTTTGTACATATATATATATATATATATATATATATATATATATATATATATATATATATATATATATATATATATATATATATATATATATATATATATATATAATATATACAATATATATACTGTATATATATAGATTAATATATATATATATATATATATATATATATATATATGTGTGTGTGTGTGTGTGTGTGTGTGTGTGTGTGTGTGTGTGTGTGTGTGAGAGAGAGAGAGAGAGAGAGAGAGAGAGAGAGAGAGAGAGAGAGAGAAGCGAACAGAAAAAGTAACACTTCCAGCAACAGAATAAAGTCTTTTCATGTTAATTTAGTTCAACAGACTGACGATGAGGTCATTCACAGCCTCACAAACCCTTCACAAGAGATTAATGAATAACTGGTCTCCACCTTCATAAGTGAATATTTTAAAAGTAAAAACAGTTCAGCATTTCAATCCTCCATTTCTCACTGAACAAAATTAGACACTGCAGAGAGCGCATGAGATGAGATTAATATGGAAGACCTGATGTACGTTGTACTGCCTAATAAACTTGAATAAGTTGAGCTATAATCATGTTCCCTTGGCTTAATGATATGTGGTTTAAATTATCATTACCAGTCACCTGGCCATGTGGTGTATACTATAATTTCTCATGGCACACTCTGAAAAAGTCTGTATTACTTTATAAACATTATATATATATATATATATATATATATATATATATATATATATATATATATATATATATATATTATATATAATTATATATAATATATATATATATATATCTCTATAAAGCAGGATACAGTTACTGAATCACTTGAAAATCGTCGACATTTCTTAAAGGACAAGTACAACAAAGCTTCAGCCAACGAGCGTAGATTTTCATTTATCGTAACCTAGCTACGAAATCGGACGCACTGTCGACATGTAGATTTCAGGGGCGCCATAATGAAATCCTCAGACGAGTTGGTAATGGCTTTCGCATTTATCTAATTTATTCTAACGTCTGAATGATGTACAAAACAGAACGGGGAAAGTTTCAAACCGGACGATGCCCTTGCGTACCCTAGGACTAAAAAGCCAAAGGGGAAAGGATGATGGCAGGACCCACTAAGAGAGGTCGACCAGACAAGAGAGTCACACGGGCTCATCTCAGGCAGGACCACTCTATTGGCTCGTCGATGCCACAAAACATTTGCCTAATCCGTCGTCTTTGCTTTAATAGTTTCAGTTTCGTAATAATTTCATTTTAATTGTATTCTACCAGTAACCTAATCATTTATCAGTGTCAGTTATTTTGTTAAAATATACAGCCTCATATATCACAACTTTAAGTTGATTTTTCTCTCGAGAGCGAGGGTAAGAACTCTATATTTCTGTTGTTTTAAACAATATCTTGACGTAAACTGTAATGAAGATTGCTGAGCATACCTCGGGCATTCAATAAACAAAAAAGGAGTTTGTCCTCAAGTACCGTGTATATATTTGCAAGAACTCTATATTTCTGTTGTTTTAAACAATATCTTGACGTAAACTATAATGAAGATTACTAAGCATACATCGGGCATTCAATAAACAAAAAAGGAATTTGTCTTCAAGTAACGTGTATATATTGACAATAGTACTGAACATTTAACTGTCTTTGGTTTACAACTATAAATCATGGGTCATGGCACACAGACCTACCACCTCTTGAAAGCAAGAATTCTTTACGAACCACATCAAAATCAAAGCAGAGAGATGCCACCTCTCGAAAGCATGAAGACTGTAAGAACCACATCAGCATCAAAGCACAGAGAAAACGAACTTGTTGACACAGGCAGATTGTTAACCTGACGTCACTGTAACCTTCTTTTCCCTGTTCTTTCAAACAGAAAGGCAACCACGAGCTGCTGATCGTAACGAGTCGATGTCAACCCAAGAACAAACAGTGACGAACGGCCCAAGCGAAGACAATAACACGAAAGCAGAAGAATGTGTCATCCCGAATACGACTATAAGGTAAACCACTGACAAAACGGACACAGGAAAGGTGACGTGAGATGTCGGGGATAATGGCTGTAGCTCTCACATTACGTAATATTTAGCTTTGATTGTGTCAATGTCAATACATTAGAGCGAAAATGTATTCATTTTACTTGGAGGTCTGCAGGAAAAATGTAAGTATGAACTGATATTAAGTCTGTGGTACAATTCAAGTTTCCGGAAACACAAACATGATCTTTTAGGTGTGTATGTTATTTGTAAGATACTGAATAAGATAGATCTACTCATTAGCTCGTTTCAATATCAGTGTGATCATATACTGAAAAAAAACCTGAGAATAACAATAACATAAGCTGTTTCAACATTCCTCCAACTGCGATCGTTCCTTTAGTTTTTTGCTAAACACTAAAGGAACGAAGTTGTGTGAATCAGAATACCTATGAACGAACCATGTTTAAAATGATGATTTAGTTAGAACGAACCACTTTTAAAATGATTATTTAGAACGAACCACTTTTAATAAGACTATTTAGTTCAACTATAATTGCAGTGCAAAGCTGGAAAAAAAATTAGTGTCCAAATTACCTGAAGAAATTAGCATTCTGACTTCAAGATCTCAGTACAGACCGATGCCTTATTAGACTTTTAAAGCGGGGACGTCAGGTGCATACTTCCTCCTAAGTACTTCGTCAATCTGTCTGTACTGATGATGGGCGCTATACGACGTCATGTCAAGATAAATTCAGAGATAGAATACGTCCGTTTAATGGAGTGTCTCCTGAGAAATTAGCTTCGCCCCAATTTATTTCAGGACCGATAATATACAATAAAACGGGCACTCACGTTAATGACTACACTTTTAACATTACACAACACTTAGCTTTGAAGTTTGAATGTATCAATGTAAATATATCAGAGCAAAAACGTATCTACTTTACTTGAAGAACTGCGGGGAAAAAGTAAGTACGAATTGATATGAAGTCTGTGGTACAATTCAAGCGAAGATGCAATGCATTACAACCCTAATGCTATTCTCCTCACATTTTTATACATTTTAATCTATTTATTAATTTTGTTTTTCTATCTAATACGTGAGATCTACTCTTTTTTTCCGTATTTCCATTCTCTTACTTTCTAATCAGAACCATATTCTTTGGAAGCTTGAATTTCAAGTCAAAGGCCCTTTTAGTGAGCTTGTTCCATATGAATAGGGTTCATCTTCTGAATAATAATAATAAATAATTCTGGAAAAACAAAGATGCTCTTTTAACTTTAATGTTTCACGTATTTTACAGACTTTTTAATGCATCTTTGTAAGTACATCGCCCCATTACAGGGTGTTGCAATGGACGACCCACACCTAGTCGACTACATTCGTCGAGAACTGTTACACCCGCCCTCTCCATTTCCTTATTCCCTCAAGGATCCTGAAAAGGCTGATTTCTCGCAGTTTGGACAGTCGAAGTATGCTGCCGATGGAATCCTTCGTGGTATGGTAAGTGACTACTTAGAACATCGTCGTCACCATTTTTGTCATCAGGTCTCGGTGGATTAATTATATCTTCTTGTTTTTTTTTTATTTGGGAAAGAGGAACAACTGTTGCTTATTGCTTATTGTCTGGATAATTGTGTGCGTCAGTCAAGATTCTCATAAATTCAGTAGGGGATACTCCTGATTAACGTTAAACTTGCTAAACTTGCTAAGCTAAATACATGTCACACGTCTTCTGTGAAACAATGGCCACGATTGTACCCACAGCCGTTCTCTCTGGTGTTCAACTTGAGTACCTTCACCCCGGATATAACGTCAGAGAAATTAATAAGAATTTTTTCGTACTTATTTGTGTTTTCGTTGATTTGAAAGAACTGAAAGTTGGACCTCTTTTTATTTCTGAAAACTAGTGCAAGAAAAAAAAAACAAGAGGGACTTGTACGCCAGGAAGAGTCAAATCACTGCCATGCATAGACAGCCAGCACGTTTTTATCAAATTTTCTCAGCTTCTAGGTTCCAAGCAAGTCAACTCTCGTCATTCCAAAGATACTCAGCTGTTATGCCCTGCTGAAAGTTTCACGATTTCCCTTTGATGCCTAATGCTAACGTTATCATTGCTTATGACATCAGGACTCGATCACTGGGAAGGAAAAGCTTCTAACGTAGAAAATAGATTTAAAGGTCAGCCTACGAAAGGTACTGTAGTTGAATTAGAGGAATTTATTTCTGGTGACAGAAATTCATTTATCGCTATAACGTGGTCCGGATTCCACAATAAGCTGTAGGTCCCATTGCTAGGTAACCAGTTGGTTCTCAGCCACGTAAAATAAATCTAATCCTTCGGGCCAGCCCTATAGGAGAGCTGTTAATCAGCTCAGTGGTCTGGTTAAACTAAGGTAGACTTAACTTTCATTCAACTCAGATAAGCAAATTCTATTACTTTTGGAACAGAGAGGAGGATTTTTCGTCGAAGCTGGTGCCTTGGACGGAGAGTTCATCAGTAATACACTGTACTTGGAGAAGGAGCTGGGATGGAGGGGTCTTCTAGTTGAGCCAGACCCCGAGACTTACAAGCTACTCCGCCAAAAGCACAGAAATGCTTTCACAATCAACGCCGCTCTGTCAACCACTCCTGAGGCGACAGACCTCACTCTCAAGTAAGTGCGTAGACCGAAATAAGACTTGTGATGTAAGACAGACCTCAAATGGAATAAATGTTTAATAATATAATTATCCCATATATATATATATATATATATATATATATATATATATATATATATATATATATATATATATATATATATATATATATATGACTATCACTTAAACATGCTATGCACCAATTTTGGAAAACTAAAGATAACATTGCCCTTTACGATGCTCTGGCCTCACGTTCTTCAAGCAAAGGTAGTGCTATGAAAATTATGCCTCTGTAACAATTCTTGGAAAAAGTTCATTAGCCCTTGAGGTAACGTATTCGCAAAAATGTGGAGGTTTTTTTTTTACTCCAACGCTCCAGTTTTTACACTAAAATACATTATCAAGATTTTTTTTTATTCTTTCCTTAATTTTTTTTTTTTTTGCAATGTTTGGCAATAAAAAATATTGTTCCAAACCCCCTTACCCCACATTTTGTATGCGATTTTCCCAAAAATAATTATACATCTTATAAATTTTAATGAATAAACATTAATAAACACGAAGTAATTATAACAAACTCATGAATAATGATTAATGATGAAGGGAATGATGAATAAAGCAAAAAAAAAAAGTCCAAAAAGTAATTTCGTCATAAACAGTTAATAAATAATGATAAACGTGGGTATGTTACTAATAATCTCAACGTGAAATATGAACAATGATTAATGACAAAGATCCTGGCGATTAATTCATATAAAATACAAGTTAATGGAACGCTGCAGAGAACCTGATGTCATTCGTGCCTGCAGTGTACCGCGTGAGGTGCACTGAGGACACAACACCCCCTTACTGTTTACTTATTTCTTTTATTTTTTGTCCACTGTTATTTATTCTTCCTTCTTCCTGCAGGGTCAAGGATGAAATCTTCGGACATGCTTATCTTAGCAAGGAGGGAGTGAAGGTCAAGGGATCCTTTGTACTCGATTCTCCTGGCGCTGGAGATCAAGGTCGTGGACTTTTTCTCACTCGACGTCGAATCGTTTGAAGTTAAGGTTTGTAGGAATTCTGCCTTTCCATCTGACATAAACAGTTTATCTTCAGTACTTATCAACAAATTACCATTAAACATGTTCATAAGCATAATTAATAAGCAGGTATATACCTATTTTTTTCTCTAAAATCATTTCTTTTCCTTTTAGAGTGGTTGGCTACAGGTGTACCTTTCTCAGCTTACATCGACTGATAACAGTATTTATTTCAATGTCAAAATGTATCTACTTTTCTATTCCCTAATTCTATATCAACCTTGATTATAATAATTAGGAGCGTTTAAATCCATTAGGAAAGTATGACTGTATAGCAGTCACCCCTTGGGTGATGTTTTCCCAAAAGTTTTGTTATTTTCCATTTCGTCAAGTCAGTGTATGAATGAAACCAATCCCTGACTCTATATCAACCTTGATCGTAATGACTATGAGCATTTAAACTTATTAGGAAAGTATGCAGTCACCTCAGGTTGATGTTTTCACAAGTTTTTTTTTTTTTTTTTGCCAAGCCGATCTATAAACTATTTACGTCTTTCTCCTCCAAGTCCCGAGACGATTCCTTGGGGAAAAAGTCCGCTGTAAGAATGAAGCCAATCTATACAAAAATTCTAATTTCTCTCTTTCTCCTCCAGGTCCTCGAGACGATTCCTTGGGAAAGAGTCCAGTTCCGGCTGATGTGCATCGAGATCAACCACATTCCCGAAGGACTGGACCACCTGGTCAAGTACCTGACGGATAAAGGATACAAGTTCCTGGGCGTCAAGGAAATTGACGCCTGGTTCGGGTGGCCGAAACTCTTACAGCAGACAATGAAGACTTGATCCACTTCCCTTCGTTTCATTTCGTTCTTTGATATTTACCATGTGAATAGAATATACAACAGAATATAGAACAGAATATAGAGAATTTAGGCCAAGGGTCAAGCGCTGGGACTCATGAGGTCATTCAGCGCTGAAACGGAAATAGAGAGTGAAAAAGGTTTGAAAGGTGTAACAGGAGGAAAATATTGCAGTTGCACTGTGAAACAATTGTTAGGAGACGGTGGAAAGTAAGATGGAAGAAGGAGAATATGGATGGGGGTACAGTAAAAGGAAAGAAAGGGATTGCAGCTAGGGGCCGAAGGGACGCTGCAAAGAACCTTAACTAATGTCTAAAGTGCACTTCATGAAAAGACGAAAAACAAATAAAAGTGACTGCTTAAACGACATACACACACACACACACACACACACACACACACATATATATATATATATATATATATATATATATATATATATATATATGTGTGTGTGTGTGTGTGTGTGTATGTGTGTGTGTGTATATATATATATATATATATATATATATATATATATATATATATATATATATATATATATGTATACATATTATATATATATATATATATATATATATATATATATATCAGATCTGGATT
>NC_089780.1:16145165-16212665 GCF_040412425.1 Macrobrachium rosenbergii
CTCCCACCCATGTCAAGCTGCTTAAGAATGTGTCTTAAGATTAACTCATCCCTGAAATGCGATTTCCAGTGCTCTGAGAGATTCATATCTCCGTTTGACTAATGATGGCGGATTCCAGAATCGTTCTTCGAAGAACAGGTCAACTGGTGATGGCAGATTCCAGAATCGTCCTTTGAAGAACAGGTCAACCGATGACGGCGGATTCCAGAATCTTTGAAGAACAGGTCAGCTGATGATGGCGGATTCCAGAATCGTCCTTTGAAGAACAGGTCAACTGATGATGGCAGATTCCAGAATCTTCCTTGGAAGAACAGGTCAACTGATGATGGCGGATTCCAGAGTCGTCCTTTGATGAGCAGGTCAACTTACGATGGCGGATTCCAGAATCGTCCTTTGAAGAACAGGCCAACTGATGATGGCAGACTCCAGAATCTTCCTTAGAAGAACAGGTCAACTGATGATGGCGGATTCCAGAAATCGTCCTTTAAAGAACAAGTCAACTGATGATGGCGGATTCCAGAATCGTCCTTTGAAGAACAGGTCAACTGATAATGGCGGATTCCAGAATCGTCCTTTAAAGAACAAGTCAACTGATGATGGTGGATTCCAGAATCGTCCTTTGAAGAACAGGTCAACTGATGATGGCGGATTCCAGAATCGTCCTCTGAAGAACAGGTCAACTGATGATGGCGGATTCCAGAATCGTCCTTTGAAGAACAAGTCAACTGATGATGGCGGATTCCAGAATCGTCCTTTAAAGAACAAGTCAACTGATGATGGCGGATTCCAGAAATCGTCCTTTGAAGAACAGGTCAACTGATGATGGCGGATTCCAGAATCGTCCTTTGAAGAACAAGTCAACTGATGATGGCGGATTCCAGAATCGTCCTTTGAAGAACAAGTCAACTGATGATGGCGGATTCCAGAATCGTCCTTTGAAGAACAGGTCAATTGGTGATGGAGGATTCCAGAATCGTCCTTCGAAGAACAGGTCAACTGATGATGGTGGATTCCAGAATCGTCCTTTAAAGAACAGGTCAACTGATGATGGTGGATTCCAGAATCGTCCTTTAAAGAACAGGTCAACTGATGACGGCCGATTCCAGAACCGTCCTTGGAAGAACAGGTCAACTGATGATGGCGGATTCCAGAATCGCCCTTGGAAGAACAGGTCAACTGATGATGGTGGATTCCAGAATCGTCCTTTGAAGAACAGGTCAACTGATGATGGCGGATTCCAGAATCGTCCTTGGAAGAACAGGTCAACTGATGACGGCCGATTCCAGAATCGTCCTTTGAAGAACAGGTGAACTGGTGATGGCGGATTCCAGAATCGCCCTTGGAAGAACAGGTCAACTGATGACGGCCGATTCCAGAATCGTCCTTGGAAGAACAGGTCAACTGATGACGGCCGATTCCAGAATCGTCCTTTGAAGAACAGAACTGGTGATGGCGGATTCAGAACTGGAAGAACATGATGGCGATTCCAGAATCGTCCTTGGAAGAACAGGTCAACTGATGATGGCGGAACAAATCGTCCTTTGAACAACAGGTGAACTGGTGATGGCGGATTCCAGAATCGCCCTTTGAAGAACAGGTCAACTGATAATGGCGGATTCCAGAATCGTCCCTGGAAGAACAGGTCAACTGATGATGACGGATTCCAGAATCGTCCTTTGAAAAACAGGTTAACTGATGATGGCGGATTCCAGAACCGTCCTTTGAAGAACAGGTCAGCCTCAGTCCGAGTTGAATCTATAGACCTTCCCCCTCCCGTCCAATGTATGGCACGAACGGTATCCCTCCCATGTACGAAATTCCCTGGGGTCCCTGAACCATAACCTACCGATTGTTTTTGCTCCATTAATCATTGTGAGATGGGTCTGGCCTACCTCTGGTCCAGCGGTCTCCCCGACGTAAATTTCTTTACAGCTACTGCGTAAGATTTTACAAACACAATGGATTTCGGATAATGAAAAACAAAGAGATGCCTGTTGAACTTTCGTTAACTTCGTGACAAAGCGCTGTATCTCCATACAAGAGTGAAACATGTTATATTCCATTCCATGCTTATCGCCAGCCAAATTCTCCAACGATATTTGTAGAATCGACATTAGTTTTATTTGAGTAATAATTCTTAGCCACGTAAAATAAGTCTAATCCTTCGGGCCAGCCCTGGGAGAGCTGTTAATCAGCTCAGTGGTCTGGTTAAACTAAGGTATACTTATAATATAATATTAATAAGATGCAACTTATACTGTTACCCTACGTTCTATAAGAGGCGATGCTTTATTTATTTCTCTATTTGTTACGCCCACATAACTATCAATCAATCAATCCATAACCGTTGAAGGGGTGGGGGGTTGACGGATTTGGGCCACTGACACCGACTTTTGGCAATAAATAATCATATCACTTTATCCTAAAACGACAAGGAATTATCTAAATTTGTCAGAGAATGTGAAGAACAATGCATATCTAAATTCTCGCCTTGCGGGAACCTCCTATAGTATTAAGATTCATTTCTAACGTACACAAAAATTCATCGGTACCCTGAAGACTATTTCGTGAGGGATTACTTATATGAGCATTCCTTGAAATTAAAAGATTATTAAGTAAAGCTTAAGTTAGCTGGAGATAACTTGCTTGGTTATCGTACAAAAAAGAAAAATGACTTCGATCAACAATATCTAATAATACTTTATGTTCGTGATGTCCTTTCAGTATATCAAAACAGCTGAGGTCTCCGGATTTTGATAATCTGAACACGGAAGCTTGAAAAACACATTTCTTGGTAAAAATCTGCGTTTTTTAATGGCTACCGTTATATTTCATTCTGCTTATCAATAATGATATTTATAATCTTCCAGCTCCTGTTTACTCATCCCGAGTTATCTATTTTCGTTTCTGAAAAAAGTGTACACACTTATTTTACTCGATGCGGACACATAAAAAAAGTACATGTATGTCGTAATGCAGATATTTTTTGTTTATGTCGACTGAGTAACCATAAAAATTTTATTATTCTTTATGTTTCTATACAGACCGGTGTAACAGCTACAGACTTTTGTAATGGTTGGGGCTTTTCTGTGCCCATAACTATTATTAGATATTACTAATAAAAAAAATTTATAGTATACATTCTACTAACTAAAAATCATAGTGAAACTACTAGTTAATCATGGTGCTATTCGGTGCATGTCATTTCCCTCTGTTCAGACTCAGAAATTCTTGTTTTAAAATATATTACCATCAGCTGTAATCATGGCATATTGCAGTGTGATAGGAATATTAACGTCGTTCCTGGTATCTATGTACACATGTGCATGTACCAGCATTACAGCTATCCCGCAAACAAGGTACAGAAAATTCTGAACTACAGTAAATCATTTGAATTCCTCATACCCCGTTTCTGTACACTTCACTAATTGATATTATAAACTATTACTATATTTATTGATATTTTATCATTTTACTATTCTATTATTATATTTGCTGATTTTTATATTCCATTCAATTATTGATGAATTTTTTTACGATATTTTCAAATTATTTCACCACTTTTTTTTACAGCACTGCATTAAGCCGTATGTTTAGATAGGTCCTAACTATTTGCCCACAGGCATCAAAACCCCCCTTCTCCAGCCACACCCCTCCCACTCATCGGAAAAAAATCTCAAGGCTCCGCCCCTGCAGTCACGCCCATGTGGACATACAAGTAGAAGTAAACAAAGAAATAAACAAATGAAGTCCTAACGCCACACACAAACACGTATACTGTCATTAGAATGACTTCCACTAAAGCTTCTACATGAGCGCGCGGGCGCACGCACACAAAAGCACATACACACACACAGATTGACTGACTGACTGATTTCTATAGACTGGTGGCGTCACAGCATCCATGGTCATGATGCCGAGAGAGGGAGAGAGAAATTTAAGTCTAACTTAGTTTAACCAGACCACTAAGCTGATTAACAGCTCTCCTAGGGCTGGCCCGAAGGATTAGATTTATTTTACGTGGCTAAGAACCAATTGATTACCTAGCAACGGGACCTACAGCTTATTGTGGAATCCGAACAACATTATAACGAGAAATGAATTTCTATCACCAGAAATAAATTCCTCTAATTCTTAATTGGCCAGTCGGAGAATCGAACACGGGACCAGCAGAGTGCTAGCTGAGAGCGATAACCACCCGTCCAATGAGGGACAACAGAGAGAGAGAGAGAGAGAGAGAGAGAGAGAGAGAGAGAGAGATGGTGAACAACTTAAGAGGTTTAATGTACTCGACAGAAAGAGAGAGAAGGAAGGACCACCGTAATTGTTTAATAACATCGTATAGAAAAAAAGTAATGAAGAAAAAATTGCAAACTAAAACCCGTTACTTGCATATGCAGTTTCAGTCAACACCAGTGACTTTAGCATTCGTTCATCGTCCCAATAAGAAGGACATTGACACCCCCCGATGATGTTCTTTAAAACGACATCAGTACCTCGATGGTACATACATCGGTACCGCGATGGTACATACATCGGTACACATACATCGGTACCGCGATGGTACATACATCGGTACCTCGATGGTACATACATCGGTACCTCGATGGTACATACATCGGCACCGCGATGGTACATACATCGGTACCTCGATGGTACATACATCGGCACCGCGATGGTACATACATCGGTACCTCGATGGTACATACATCGGTACCGCGATGGTACAACCATCGGTACCGCGATGGTACATACATCGGTACATCGATGGTACATACATCGGTACCGCGATGGTACATACATCGGTACCTCGATGGTACATACATCGGTACCTCGATGGTACAGGTCGAGTATGAGACGCTATTCGCTTTTTTCTCACCCTATCATAATTATCCTTGCATTTTAATAATTTATTTACATTTTTATCTATTCATCAATTTGTTAAATTTTCTCTATTTTAATAAGTGGGATCTCTTCTTTCCGTATTGCGCATCAACTTCTTCATACCCTGATACAATCCTTGCATACATTTTCATCTTTTTATTAATTTGGTTTCTTTTTTCTTTTTTAATAAGCGGTATCTCCTCTTTCTGTATTTCCCTTTACTTCCTCTTACTTCTTCCTAATGAACACCTTAATATTCTTTGGAAGTTTGAAATTCAAGTCAATGGCCCCTGTGGGCTTGTTCCATATGAATAGGGTTCATCTGAATAATAATAATAATAATAATAATAATAATAATAATAATAATAATAATAATAATAATAATAATAATCTCATAAAAGATGAGTCACTAAAATGGTGAAGAAATCCAAAATGGTGTAAATATCAACAATTATTTCTAATATTTATTTACACTGGCACCACTGTGGATTTCCTCACCAATAATAATAATAATAATAATAATAATAATAATAATAATAATAATAATAATAATAATAATAATCTCATAACAGCTTAAGTCACTACAACGGTGAAGAAATCCAAAATGGCGTCAATGAAAGATATATTTCTAATATCTCTTTACACCACTGTGGATTTCTTTACCAATAATAATAATATAATAATAATAATAATAATAATAATAATGCTAAGAAACCCACAATTATATAGCAAACCTTATTACTAAGTAAGAGATAAGAGAAGAGGGAAACAGTGTGGCAGAACGCGAGCATATTATGCAATGCAGCCAACTGAGATGGAATATGGTCTTCCCTCGCGGCCGAACGAACGACTTTATATGGGGAAGGGGGAACCGGGGGAGCCAAGTGATCAACGCCGAATATCCTAGAGAGGGTGAGCCAAATAGCCGAGGTACCACCCAGTGCCCATCCCGACTCCTATACCGGGGGTAACTGACCAAACAGTTGACCGCCGACGCCCGGAAAGTGAGGTAGGCAGAGGGACCCGGTTTTAATTTGCTCTCGTCTCCATAGCATACGGTAGGTGGCTCCAAAGCCTGGTAATTGCACGAGCGCCCGGATATACGAATGGCGACAGTTGGTGTTGGGGGGGGGGGTTGAGGAGGCCGCCATGTTACCCGGGGCGAGTTCGCAAAGTTACGGTGGTTTATAACAACAGTGATGGACGTTATGACAACGGTGAAAAGAGCAAGATCGAAACCAGGCGTGCATTCTCAAAATGCGATGGATATTACACCAACGATGAAACCAGCGGGGTCTCAACTAGAAATGCATTTCTCACAATACGGTGGATGTTATGACAACAGTGATGGATGTTATAACAACTGTGAAACCAGCGGGGTCTCAACCAGAAATGCATTTCTCAAAATACGGTGGATGTTATAATAACAGTGATGGATGTTATAACAACAGTGAAACCAGCGGAGTCTCAACCAGAAATGCATTTCTCAAAATACGGTGGATGTTATAATAGGAGTGATGGATGTTATAACAACAGTGAAACCAGCGGAGTCTCAACCAGAAATGCATTTCTCGCAATACGGTGGATGTTATAACAACAGTGATGGACGTTAAGACAACAGTGAAACGAACAAGATCGAAACCAGAAATGCATTTCTCACAATACGGTGAATGTTATAACAAAGAGTGGTGGATGTTATAACAACTGTGAAACCAGCGGGTTCTCAACCAGAAATGCATTTCTCATATTACGGTGGATGTTATAACAACAGAGGTGAATGTTATAACAACAGTGATGGATGTTATAATAACAGTGAAACCAGCGGGGTCTCAACCGGAAATGCATTTCTCACATTACGATGGATGTTACAACAACGGTGATGGATGTTATAACAACAGTGATGGATGTTATAACAACAGTGAAACCAGCGGCGTCTCAATCAAAAATGCATTTCTCACAATACGATGGGTGTTATAACAAGAGTGATGGATGTTATAACAACAGTGATGGATGTTATAACATCTGTGAAACCAGCGGGGTCTCAACCAGAAATGCAGTTCTCGCAATACGGTTTATGCTATAGCAACAGAGATGGGTGTTATAATAAGTGATGGATGTTATAACAACAGTGGTGGATGGCATAACAACAGTGATGGATATTATAACAGCAGAGATGGCTGTTATAACAACAGTGATACCAGCGAGATCTTAACCAGAAGTGCATTACCACAGGTGTGCAAAAATGGAAGTGGAGTGTTTACAAAGAAAAAAAATATATATATATATGTATACATATAATAGATATACATAAACATATATATACATATATATATATATATATATATATATATATATATATATATATATATATATATAATATATATATTAAGAACTTTCGCAGTGTTTCAATGTTGTTATTATCAGTGGTGTTTAAATTCAAAATGTTTGTTTAACTTGAACATTGAGACGAAGTCGAATCAGAAGGGATTTCGATGCAAGTCTCGTATCTCTTAGCTGGGAGTGAATAGTGTATGAGATGTTAATTTCAGTACATTGAAATGTGACAAACGTACGCGCGTAGTTAATATACATACATACATAAAATATATGTGTATGTATGTATATATATGTATTATATATACTGCAATATAAGTATATTTATGTACACAATTACATAATCTATATATACAATATATATTAATATATATATATATATATATATATATATATATATATAATATATATATATATATATATATATAATATATATATATATATATATATATATATATATATATATATATATATGTATATATGTGTGTCTGTGTCTCTTTGGTTAGGATGGGTTAATATCGATTCGAGGTACAAAACACCTGAATTACGACGGGAATAAATACAGAATAGTCGATATATATATATATGTATTTGTATATATATATAATATATATGATATATATATATATATAAACATTGTATATACAGATATATGTATATATATATATATATATATATATATATATATATATATATATATATATATATATATATATATTGATAGCCGAATGGTCAAGTCGACTGTCCATCACTGGCCGGGCCGGGTGGACTAATCGATAAAAATTAGTTGTCTTTGGCTGGAAGTTATTCCCCAGCTAAAATGAATCCGAAATCAAGTGATATTTGAGGTTTATTATCTATTATAAATTATATACATACATATATATATATATATATATATATATATATATATATATATATATATATATATAATATATATACACATACATACATACATAAAACCCCGCGCCACTGTGATACTGAGAATGAATTCATGATCAACGAAGTTATGACTGTCTCTATGGGGCTCGTATATTTGTTTACACTGCAACTCTCTCGCATTTAGATGGCGTCACTTTGCCCATCATTGGATGGTAGCCAAGAATTGTCATATCTCCTATATCCAATCTATCCTGATCAACTTTATGGTGTTTCAAAACACACACACACACACACACACACACACACATATATATATATATATATATATATATATATATATATATATATATATATGTGTGTACATAAAATATAATTGTATAAAATACCTTCAAGTTGATTAAATAGATTGACTAGGAAAACGTTGTATATGTATATGTATATGAAAAATAAAAAGGCCCATAAAAACACTATTTAAACGTTGAAACCATATAAAGGCATGCCCTGTTCACTGGTAGAATATGGACAGGTGGAAAGTTACAATGGTATATATACAAAAACATGAAGGTGTGGCCTTAGGCCTGATGTTATGGACGTATATGTATATATAATAATATACATATATAGATTATATATATATATATATATATGTATGTATGTATACACATACACAGACATATATACACATATATATATTATATATATAATATATATATACATATGACAGACTGACATACGTGTAATTACGTAACATAGAACACTAAACGGTGGATGCTGGTTACTAAGTGATACAATCCATCATTAATTTATACAATGATCTCGTTTAGGCTCCGTGCTGCATAATTTCTTCGGCCGTGCTCCATTAGCGGGAACTCATGTTTAATTGCCGTTTCCATAATCTACGTAAAGATACCTTTTATCTGATATGCTGAATATGCATGTTCATAAACATTGCGTAATTTACCCCAGTGGATGTGCGTGAAATGACAGTTTACGTAATTTATTTATCAACACATTTCATTTGATAAATATGACGTGAGTGTCTTTCTAAACCTTTCCATTTTTAGAAGGAAAACTAACACAATGATATTTAATTTTTAAAAAGGACCTTATCATTTCTTTGAGCAATGAAAACTCGCTCCTAGGTTATCACCCCACTGACGAATGTTGCAAGGAAGTACAGTTTACACTATCATAAAATCACAAGCACTAAGTTAAACCATGAAAAGGAATATCTTAAAGACGGCCTTGTCAGACTGTTTAAATATTCACCATCACTGCGAACTTTGCACTTGGATTTGCACCATGATGCAGATAGGTAACAGAAGGTGTACACTAGAATGATATTCCACCTGCTAAACCAAAACTTCAAAATAAACAATAACACATTGAAACAGCCATATCTGTTTCATTAAAAGGTGTGTGAGCTAAACTATGTAACGTGAACAAGTTTAGGGTAAAGTTGCCACAGACATCGTTTCAAAAATTAAGCTAACATAAAATACCTCTGGTTCTGCTCTTTCCCAGTTATACAAGTTATGAAGACTTCTTGGTGTTCCTAGAACCAGAAACACATATTATGAACAATGTCTCTGCAAAACGGAAAGAGGGATATCAACAAAGACGAGTTCTTCATTTAAAGGTGAGATAGCAATTTCTCCTCACTGGTTAATAACTATGTGATTGATCCATAGGTGGAATATTTTAGGGCTAGCTGACAAAAAATGGATGATTTTCATTTAGTCCACCCAAGGGAAGGATGAGGTATTTTTTCATTGGTAGAAGTATCAGTAATAATTGAGGCAATTTCTGGACTTGTCAGACAAAAGGTAAAATTAGTACTGAGCCTCTTTCATAAAAGAAAAAAATGAAACGGCAAAATAGGCCGATTACGCAAAACAGGGATTACGCTCCAATAGGCTTAATTTATCCTTCTTTTCCTCGTTTAATTATCACTGGTTCCAGAATTACCGGTTCACGGTTGTAACAGGCTCTCCATAAAACTGAAAACTCCTCATTTTCAATAGAGGTCTTACACATTTTCTTGTGTTAGAAAACTATCCCTTGAGATCAATCACAGCTCCAAACTTCACAATGAAACTACACAGATTTGGATTTTATACCTCAACTCCTCTTTGTCTATTCTCGTTCTTATCATTTTTATTATTATTGTTATTATTATTAAGAAGGAAGCTTACCCTCTCTTGAATAAGGCACGTTGAATAGGATGGTTGCATAATTAGAGTTAATTTATACTAAGTATTCTCAGTTTTCCGTATGATTCTTTTCCTTTCTACCTTAATATTGGACGATTGCCCATTGTTTATACACCAGCAGAGTGTTTACAGCAGTTTACATTCCCTATTCAACAGGCGATCCCCTAAGACAGTGATTCTCAAACTGGGTGCCGTGGCACCCTGGGGTGCCACAGAAAGTGCCCAGGGGTGCCGCAAGATTGTCATGAATTTTGGCTTTGCTAGATTTTCTCAATGAACATTTGTAAAAAAATAAATTGCAGAAGTCTTCATATAATTATTATCAGTGTCTACTCTAATATAAATATATATAATTATATATATATATATATATATATATATATATATATATATATATATATATATATGTGTGTGTGTGTGTGTGTGTGTGTGTGTGTGTGTGTATTGGTGTTAATTCATGCGACATCGTGGGATAGTGAAGAAGGGGTGCCACGGTAATGATTACATTTAGTTAGGGGTGCCATCACTAAAAAAAGATTGAGAACCACTGCCCTAGGAAAAAGAGCTGTGGGGGCCAACCCTCAGCAAAGAAGGAAAAAATTGGGGGGTAAACTCCAAGGAAAAAAGGCTTGGGAGGCAAACATGAAAGGTGCGGCCTGCCAGCGTCCCTGGCAAGTGAACCAGTCAGGAGTCTCTATCTGCTGACAGCTATCCTCCCATCACCACCATCCCCCTTCTCCAAACAATGGAGGTTAGGCTGGTGGGGGTGGTGGGACAGGGAAGATCTCTGCCAGTGGATGGAGGCTCCTTATTGGTTTGCTTGCCAACAGACAATTACTGCCCATGCATCCGGGAAGCCCTGCACATCAGGAGAGAGAAGCCCAACTGAATGATGTATGGGAGACTCTCTTCCTCTAGACTTCGGTATGGATGGCACTGCTCACCAGGATCCCTGGCGAGCGAACCAATCTGGAACCTCCATCCACTGGCAGTGATCTTCCCAGCACAACCATCTCCAATGCTCACACAGGTGGAATGGTGCAACCATCTGTTGCACCTATGTGAGCGCCAGAGAATGGTGGGGGGTGGTGGGGGTGGACAGTGATGGGAAGACCACTGCCAGTGGATGGAGGTTCCTGATTGGTTCGCTCGCCAGGGATCCTGGTGGGCAGTGCCATCCATACCGAAGTCTGGCCAATGATCTTAAAGTTGTCAAATCTTAATATTGAGGAGGTGTCTTGCAACCTTTAGCAAGATACATAAGAAATTTCAGGACTAGACATTCTGCAACCCTTACGGTAACTCACGCCCAAGTTAGAATCGGCTCTGAACTTGCGGAGACCATCGAGGTACAGAGCAGATCCTTGAAAGGAAACAGGTCTTAGGATTTTTCTGGACAAATTCAAGACTTAAAGCACCAATATGTTTTTGAACGATTCTAGCAAACTGCTCCGCAAAATTTTCATTCTATGGCATAAAACAAACGTTTGCTTATATGGTAAGTTTAGGTACATTATATTAAGATATTTATAGGTAAGTTTTTCCTCAAGAACTTTCTTAAGAACTGCAAGTACTAGATGGGCAGGGAAACAGTTATTAGAAAAGAACTGCTTTAGGAAGAGAACTTTAGATTGAAAAGATTAGAACTGCCTGCTAAAATCGTTCTAAGATATACCGGTTTGAATTGGTTCAGAAAAATCCTAAATCATTGGCTCTCTGTTTTTTACCAAGGATCGGCTCTGTCCCTTGATGACGTCGGGCTTCGTAATACCTATGTAAGTAGTGACCCGGATGCAGTTTCGGGAATTATACTGGTTCGACTCAACAGCTCTCTCATATAAAAAAATTTTAACGATAGAACACGAACTTTTATCTGTATTCACACCTACCAAGAAACCTTCAGGTAACATAAAGAGAAAAGAACAATATTTATCTTTTGTTTACAGTTTCGTTTATGAGCAGCTTAAGCTAAAACCTCCATACTCTACATCATAAGCAGTTACAGGCCGGTTGCCGCCTTCAATTCGTACAATTATTAATGTTTTTAAGCATATTTTTCTTAATGTTTCAGGTCACGATGAGGAAGGTTTCTCTTTTGACGGCGGTGATGCTAATAACCTCCTGTTCGTGGAGCTCGTTCTCAAACGCTTCCAGGGAGAAGAGATACCTATACACAAATGTCCACGCACCTGTTACACTTGGTAAGGAATCTTTCTTTCCCTCGATCAAAGTACCAAATATCAGCTTTCAAATATTTGGTGATATTGCTCATTTTTAAACGTGATGTATGTACAGACGAAACTTTTGACTGGAGAATCTAATAAAAAATAGGTATATGTTTCGTTTTGTAACTAAGGATACGTTCCTCACTTGGGTTAGGTTCCTATTCGTGTCACGAATTATTTTTCGTAGTTTTAATCATTGGCACTAAACGATCATCCAAATTTCAACTGGTACTATGCAGGGGAAATGGAAGATTTTCCTTCAGGTCTGTTCAGAGCCTCGAGAATGTTCCTGATACCTGAACACAAATCATAAAGAAGTCATTATGATAGGTTAGGAAAACAGACAGCAAGAGAGATAGCATTAATGCTTACAGTATAGCTCACCCACAGTGCAAAACAGTAAATAAACTTAGTCATGATCTACGAGACAAAGATGGACATCAAAAAGAAGGGTCTTACTCTCTTAAAGTGTGAAAACGCTTCTTATCACTAGACTGACCACAGGCTCTGCTCATAAAGTAAACAGACCAGAGGCTCTGCTCATCTTTAGACAGACCAGAGGCTCTGCTCATCATTAGACAGACCAGAGGCTCTGCTCATCATTAGACTGACCAGAGGTTCTGCTCATCACTAGACAAGACCACAGGCTCAGCTCATAACTAGACATACCAGATGCTCTGTTCATCACTAGACAGACCAGAGGCTCTGCTCATCATCAGACAGACCAGAGGCACTGCTCATTATTAGACAGACCAGAGGCTCTATTCATCATTAGACAGACCATATGCTTTGCTCACCATTAGACAGACCACAGGCTCTGCTCATAACTAGGCAGATCAGAGGCTCTGCTCATCACTAGACAGACCAGAGGCTCTGCTCATCATTAGACAGACCAGAGGCTCTGATCATCATTAGACAGACCAGAGGCACTGCTCATCATTAGATAGACCATAGGCTCTGTCCATCATTAGACAGACCAGAGGCACTGCTCATCATTAGATAGACCATAGGCTCTGTCCATCATTAGACAGACCAAAGGCTCTGTTCATCATTAGACAGACCAGAGGCACTGCTCATCATTAGACAGACCAGAGGCTCTGCTCATCATTAGACAGACCAAAGGCTCTGCTTATCATCAGACAGACCAGAGGCTCTGCTCTATCACTGAACCTAATACCACATTCCCTTCATTACCAGGCTTCATCCTCAACTTACCAATATCTTTCGCTATTCCTTCGTTTGCTCACAAGCTCTCGAGGTCCCTCAGCGTTCAGAACATCATCTACGAAGATGAAGAGACTCCAGAGTTAATGTACTGGGACGCAGCCTACTTGCCGCAGTTGCAAAAACTCACTTCATACTTCGCGTATTTGGAGGTAAGTCTCACACAGCTGGATGTCTCGTTGTATTGTCATATTGCAAAGACCAACAGAGTGAATCACGTTTATTTTCTGCGATATACTGATGATGCTAATAAACTAGCCTAGACGGAAGGGGTAACTTTCTGTACAGTGCAATGCTCTACATCTGAGAACGACAAAGAAACAAAAGAAAGAAAAAACTACTATTAGGAATATTTTTATTATTATTATTATTATTATTATCATATAGCATATTTCTTTAAAATCCTAAACAATGAACATCTCTAGCAAGCCTCCACAAAAATGTCGTAAAATAATGGAACATCTTAACTAAAATGGAAGTGAAACTGAACATTGTACAGAATACTTAACAAAAACCCATATTGTCGGGAAGTAAGTATCTTTTAAGGGAATAATCCTGAAATTTCTCAAGCAAAGCTGAACTATACCCCAAGGTTCAAGGATATTGGTTGTTATAAAGAGTGAGGAAACTCATCCCTGTTCTGAAAACGACCCATTTACCACAAAGGACGTAAGACGCTTTGTCAATTGAACAAACCAAGACTGAAAGTTACTTATGTCAGATCAAATAATCATCACCAGAATGTATGAAATGTATAAACTTGTGAAATAATCAGCAAAGAAACCAATAACAATAGATTAAGCAACATTTCCAACAATAACAACGTTGATAATAAATTTCTGACGTTACATGAGGGAGATCTAGGATTTTGCAAAGTAACAAGACTAAAATTTGGACGGCCTTATGGACAAAAGAAATTTAGCAAGAAAATATCCTAAAATACTCTTCTTTCTAAAAAAAAAAAAAAAAACAGTATAGCATAGCTTTTCTGTGGCAACCTCATCTTAACGAATATTGAAAGGATTATTGAGCGGATACTTTCCATTCCATCCAATGAAATTTGGAACTCAAAACTCATTTAAATAATACCAGTTATCAAATTTGTATGATGAAAAAAAAATACCAAATCATTTTTACCACACTGATGAATGACCCCCTCGTACCACACCTTCAAAAGTATTTTGTGATAATTGTAAAATTTGAAAACTAAGATACCTTATACCCATACCATCTTTATAATCCCTTAGTGGTATGTGGACTAAAAATTGTTTCCTCCCCAAAATATAAAAACAGCATAACTGATCATTCTTCCACTTGCAGCTCTTCTCCATGGGGTGTCAAGAAAGGCTCATATGTGAACTGGCTGCAGAACCAGAGACCTTTTCACCAATGGCGGAGGCTTTCTTGAAGGAACTCAGGTACGAAATTGCATCTTTTCACTCCTTGCTTTCATCAGTGATGAGTTAGTTCACTCAACTATTTATACACATTAATTTCTCTTCGATAAGCCACGCCATTCAACTCACCTAGGCCTTTGTAATTCAGTTGCAGTGCAGTCTTGTTTTCCATCAAGAATCTGGATGCTCATAAAATCGATATCTCCCTGCTCTCTCCATATTCAATTAAAGGAGAGAGAGAGAGAGAGAGAGAGAGAGAGAGAGAGAGAGAGAGAGAGAGAGAGAGAGAGAGAGAGAGACCTACAAATCTATACATTTCTACGTTTTTCTTTTCGACCCTGAATTCGATATCTTCCATTTACCTCCATTTTCTCACCAAATGGCAGTCAGTTATTACAATATTTAACGTAAAAGAATAATACTGTTTTTCAAACGGACGACTACAATCCTGATTCCCCTCCTAATCTTGTTCACTTCACTGAACCTCCCGTGCGTTTTCAAGAAACCTCTGGGTTTTGGGTGACAGGGAAATCTCTCTATTTCAGATTATTACGGGTTACACAAATGCATTAAAACTATTTCCATAAAGTTGTATACCTGTTAAACAGCTGAATTCTATAGCTACTTGGTCTGAAGATATTTTTACCATAAAATGTGAGACTTTCTGAATGCAACCATTATATTGAAAGTTTAAAGGTCTCCGAGTAACAGAGACAGTGACAGGTCGACTGGCTGTAGCACAATGTCCTGAGACTGAACCACGCCTAAGGCTACTGATGGCTCAGCAAGTATACCTATGCCAAACACCCCCTACCCCCAACCTATCTCCCCCCTCCCCTAAAATCCCTCTGCCTAGAATCATGGACACGGAAAGGTCGTGACTCGTCTTACCAGTGAACTCGGGACCACTACACTGGGAAGTTCAGACACCCATTACCTAGCTATGGCTTATAGAATCAATTCCCTTTCAGGAATCAAACATACAATCCAGAGGCTATTTTGTAATCGTTTAGATAAGTTGTCACCTGCATGAGACTGATACAAATTAAATATGATTTTAAAGTTTTAATTATCATTAAACAGAATTTCCTTAAAATTCCTGAACCGCTGACGTTAATTTCAACGTGAAAACCATTTTCTGACAAACAGATAATTGAGGAATTTGGTTCCACAAGTCACATTTGACCCTCTTGACACTCTTCTTCTGTAAAGTCTACTTTTCGCATTCTGTTTCTGTTTCATTGGAAATACATCATGGGTGAGAGAGAGAGAGAGAGAGAGAGAGAGAGAGAGAGAGAGAGAGAGAGAGAGAGAGAGAGCTTCCGAAGAAAATTTCCTCGACGTAGAAGATAACTAATTTCACAACATAAGCTCAAAATTTTATAACTAAGCACCTAACGCAAAACAGAGAGAGAGAGAGAGAGAGAGAGAGAGAGAGAGAGAGAGAGAGAGAGAGAGAGAGAGAGAGCTCAGCTTCCGAACTAAATTTCCTGGACGTAAATAACAAATTTCATTACTTAAGTAGCTCAAAATATCACAGCTAAGCACCTAACCCAGAAAAGACTGATTGATTTATGGCTACTAAAACTGGCGTCACAACATCTAGGTTACTGACGCCGTCCTAAGTCTGGAGAGAGAGAGAGAGAGAGAGAGAGAGAGAGAGAGAGAGAGAGAGAGAGAGAGAGAAATACCAGTCTCAATACAAAAAAATCCTCGTTTTTTGCAGACCATTGTACGGGCCCGTCAAACGCTCCTCGGACGGCCTTATGTGGCGCTACATGTTGGCCATGAAAGACGGCTTCACAGCACCCATTGAGGCCTGTGGGAGGTCATACCCCAAATGCCCGCTGACTGCGAAAAGGATATTCAACATGCCGTTGCTGAAAGTGTGGCAGTTCCTTGCTTCGAAGTTCAGTATCCAGCTAGTGTAAGAGAGTGGTTACGTTTGTCATGAAAATATCGAAACTATAAAGTCCTTTGTTATTTTCGGGAGCGATAAATCTACCTCGAGATTACTGACATATAGAAATATATACGTACCAAAAAAATGAGAAAAATAAAAAATCCTACACAATTTAATTTGTCCACTAATTCCATCCAATGATTGATGTCACTGAAAATTTACACGATCTTACCAAAGGGGAAGAGAAGAAGTTACCTTTTGAAAAGCAGCAAGGTCATTATTCCTTTAATTCAAGAACTGTAAAAGGGAAGGGAAGCACGAGAGTTACAGTTTCGGTACAAACCTGGAGTAAAAATAGAATAGAATATGGACTTACGTCCAAAGGCCAAGCACTGAGACCTACGAGGTCATTCCGCATTGAAAGGGAAACTGAGAGTAAAAAAATTTGAAAGGTGTAACAGGAGGAAAACATCGCAGTTACACTGTAGAACAATTGTCAGGACAGTTTGGAAAGTAAGATGGAAGAAAGAGAACATTAAAGGAGGTACAGTAAAAGGAATGAAAGGGGGTGCAGCTTGGTGCCGAAAGGACGCTGCAAAGAACCTTAAGTAATGCCTACAGTGCACCACCGAAGGTGCACTGACGGCACTAACCCCCTTAGGAGAATAGAACATATACTTTAGCCCAAAGGCAAAGCGCTCGGACCTACGAGGTCATTCAGCGCTGAAAGGGAAATTGAGAGTGAAAAGGTTTGAAAGGTGTAACAGGAGGAAAACCTCGCAGTTCCACTATAGGACAATTGTCAGAACAGTTTGGGAAGTAAGATGGAAGAAAGAGAGTATGAACGGAGGTTCAGTGAAAGTAATGAAAATGGTTGCAGCTAGGGACCGAAGGGACGCTGCAAAGGACCTCAAGTAACGCCTACAGTGAGACCAAGAGTAAGGATCTGCATTCCTGGGATAAAACCACAAATTGGAGAGTAAATATATTCAGAAACACAGGCTACAGTTTCAGAGGGCCATGTTCCCTCTCCAGTATGTAGTTGGGTTTAATGTCTCCAATTTACGCTTTTTTTTTTTTTTTTTTTTTTTTTTTTTTTTTTTTTTTGAGGTTGAGGAGGTCGATACTGATCTGCCATCATCACTCCTGAGATAACTGCTCTTACTATAGTACGTGATCTTGTATAGATATCCCTTATCAAAATTATAAAGAATATACTTTCGTTAGAGGGAACGCTAATCTAGACCGTGACATTTAACATACAGGGCTACATCAGTCTCCTTTCATGACATCTAAGGTTGAGAGGTACATCAAAAGCATTCCACAACACAAACCTTAACAAGGTATCAAATATCAGAAAGCATCTGAATTCTGTTACATGTCACATTCAGAGCCTGTTAATAAACATGGAGAACTGCTGGGTAGCTGGATTTTATCATGACGCCTGGTGTAGACCTCCATATTTTGCCCAACCAAAAAGACAGAGGTAGGTTTCCAGAAACCTCTTAGCAATGCGCAACGGATGATGGTAGCAAGATAATATAAGCTAATTAAGGATTCACTTCAAGTTTGTTGATTTCCTCTGGTTAAAGTCATAAAAATGCATACGGATAAAATATTGTAGTAAATATTATTTACTACAAACTGTATTCCTAATGGGCAAATTTGTAATCAGCCTTCAACTACATACAAGAATTGCTTACAAAAAAAAGGAAACTTCTTAGATCCCACTCAGAACACTGGTTAAAAATCGTATAGTTGAAAAATTACAAAAACCAGGTGAGCACATTGACCACAACAGCAAAACCACCCTAATACACGCAAAAAAAAAAAAAAATACAAAACACTACTCTGAGGACAGGTCTGCTCTTTTGATCCTGCCGGGTGGTTAAAAGTGCGGGGATGAACGAACTCTCGTACTGTTCTAACTATTACAGTACCTAAGATTTCCCAAGCCATGTGGCTCTTTTTGACTGGAATATGTTTCCCCTTTCCGCACCATAATAAATATTCAGGTCTACTACTTGAAACAGAGGTAAGTTCCCAAGAACCATCGATCCTTTTTATGGTGCTAAAAGCTCCATCTCATGTAACATGCAATCTACAGAACACCAACGTGTTATCTGAAGAAAATGTTATAGCAAATTCTGTTACCAAATCCACCAAAATGAAAACAGAACTACAACCAGAGGTTTTAAAAACTGCACTAAATATGGGTGTTATCTATCAGATTCAAGAAATGTGAATCACTTCTACTGTATGTCAGACTTCCAAAACATATGTCGCATAACTCAAAAATGTTCCCTTCAAGCTACTTGGACTGAAATATTCCTCTGAAATTTTCGTGCCTAGTTATTTAATAAGTTAACATTTTGTTATTTATTGGTCATTCATGTGTTACCCCATATTTTTTCTACATTGCACATTTTCATAATTCCTGACCTTTTTCCATGGCTATTTCATTTATTGCATATTTGTACAGTTAGCATAATCCAACAGGTTCCTTACGGACCTTTTCATTTGTTTTCCATTATTTCACTTATTAGTCTCTTTCTTCTTATTGGAGTATGTCATGGCCATTTAATTTCCCAAGGGAAGAGTCATAATATGTCGAAAATATAGGTGTTGATAATATATATTTTACAATATTTGGATCTTTCCAAGATAGTGACCCCCAAGGGTTTTAACCCGGTAAGTATCCGCCTTTAGTACAAGCCCGTTAGGGATTACCGTAAAAACATAAACAAGATTTAAATATCGTAAAGATAATGACCCCCAAGAAATGTTAGTCCTAGACAACGACCCTTGCGGGTTACTATCCAGGAAAGAACCCAGTATTTTATATTATACAGTTCGAATGAATTTGTCTCTTTAGAGGAGTAAAACTGAAAGTGAAGTTGCGCATCTCGGAATGGGGCAATCAAAAATGAAAACATTCATTGTGAAGAGTGATGAAAGCTATGCTATTTGTGAATGAAGAAATGCTAAGCAATAATCGAAGTGATCTATGCTTATGGGTTTTCGTTGGTATAGACTACATCACGCGCAAGCTCTGTAAAAGTTCAACTTTCATTTGATAAAGAAAAGGTTTTCAATGAAGAATACGTTTAGTGTATTTTCAATGAGAATTTTATTTTTAATTATTCTATAATTTTGAAAAGTTTTTGTCTCTTTGGACAGTTTGATGAAAAAAAGGGCTTTAGTTAATCACATTTTTTTCAAGTTTAGCTCACATGTACAAGGTTTATGAATATAATAAACAGTTTTAAAAAAGTATAATGAACTTTTATTTTCTTTCCATAACGTTACTAAGGAGTATAAAATTGTGAGGAAGATTAGGCAAATTCTCGCAAGTACTCCCAGCAGTGTATTAGCCCGAAGAAGATATATTTCAAGGCAGTTTCCTTGACGTATCAAAAGACCACAGAAAACTGAAAAGTTACAAGGCAACTCAGAAACCTTCACAGAAAGGTGGTGCAGATATTCGAAACAAGCCAGTCCCCTATAAGACACAAAGGCTCGACAACTAACAGCTGGAAGATAATCGTGTGCAGAACTTGCAAGATTATCGTATGGGATCCAGACGCAAAAACAGCCACATTAAGAACAGAGTATTCTGAAGTTATAAAATGTAGTGATAAGTGTCAATACTTTGAAAATAAAGAAGCATATCTTATCCAAGAAAGGGAGGGAAAATAACGGCAACTCAGACAATAAGACACAGCAGTGACAAGAGAAGATAACAAAATATTAGCAAACTATAAATTTAAAACCTGAAGTGGATTTTTAAAAATGGGAACCGGAAGTAACCAGGAACAGCCAGAAGTCCTTATCAACAAACTGGCTGGAAGACCCTTATAAAGTTTTAAGATGAACTATAAATCTCAGAGCGCCTGCAATTCAGAAACAAGGGAGTCAAAACAAACAAAGAAGAAAACGAATGTAAAAAAAACAAGAAAAGAACGACAATGAGAAATGCTGCATGAACATTTCAATGTTTATTACTTCAACGTAAGAGTAATAATAAAAAATTATTACTTCAACGTAAGAGTAATAATAAAAATTATTACTTCAACGTAAGAGTAATAATAAAAAATTAAAGGTCTTTAGATGAAATACAGCAGAAGGTAAAGTTAGTTCAGTCGCAAGTATGTGTGAACATCATGAATAACAGGAACTGTGAACGAAGTGTAAAACTGTCACTGGAAAGAAAGCTAAGTTAACAAGTGTCAAATTTTAATTAAAACGGCACCAATTAAGCCATAAACGGGACTTTTGTTCATAAAGAGGTACACTTCTATTAAAAAGGAGATCAATAAACAGACCAAAACGGAGAAATTAATCGTAGTGGGAAGATTGACTGATTTATAGATTTTAGGCATACATACCAAGCACTGGGGCAAATAAGGCCATTCAACGCTGAAACGGAAATTGACAGTAAAAGTTTGAAAGGTGTAACAGGAGGAAAACCTCGCAGTTGCACTATAACCCAATTGTTAGGAGAGGGTGGAAAGTAAGATGGAAGAAAGAGAATAAGAACGGAGGTACAGTAAAAGGAACGAAAGGGGTTGCAGCTAGGGACCAAAGGGGTGCTGCAAAGACCCTTAAGTAATGCCTACATTGCACCGCATGAGGTGTACTGACGGCACTAACCCCCTACAGGAAATCGTAGAGGGAGACTGAGTGTAAAACAACAAAAACTACTGGAGATATTACAGAAAAAACACCCACATACACACACACGCAAATAGATCGAAAATGTACAAGTCCATGAAAAAAAGGATTAAAATTTCAAAGTCACCGTTCGGTTAGAGCCTTCGATGTATACCAACAAGGATCGATGCCCTCTGTGATATCGTAATCCATATTAATTTTAGAATCAGACCCAGAACGCGTGGCTAATACAGAGCAGCAGTTGGTACATTCCAGTTTTGTCACTTCTTGCATGACGGAACCCTTACCAGTATCAAGACTGCTCCAAGTAAGCTGTTTTAGTGTATTTTGAATAAATAATTACAGTCTTCATTACCAAATGAATAACGATTGAATTCTGAAGCCAACTACACCGCAGGAACGAAGGTAAGTTATGAATTTTAGTGTGGTATTTCTATTTCTTAATTATTTTGGCTGCGATTCTCCATAAGAGACAGGCCATGATTACTTCCATTTCTGATTATCACCAACTGAATTTTCCTGCGATCTCTGTATAATCTACTTTGTTTGCACAAACTAATAATGCCCCAATGCACTTACAATTCAAGAAATAATTCGCAGTGCTGTAAGAGGTGATGATGGTTCCGTTAATTATTAAATTCTTCTACAGTACCTACTCACGGCCAAGGGGAAATAACAGACAAAATAACAGCAGAAATCAGCAATACCCTACTTCCATTAATCTGAGATCTTCACTTGCTGTGATGAGAGAGAGAGAGAGAGAGAGAGAGAGAGAGAGAGAGAGAGAGAGAGAGAGAGAGAGAGAGAGAGAGTTAAACATACGCAAAATTAAAAAGTTATAAAAATAGGTACATAAAACCCCGTTACGCGGATATGCGGTGTGAATCAATGTCACCGACTGGAAGTACGCGTAACCAGCCGAAACCGGAAGAAGCTATTGGCACTCTATATATAGCCTTACCCGCCAAACCGATTTCAGGAGCTTGGCCCACCCACTTAGTCACTATTTTAGTGAACGTTAACCCCTTTAATATCGTTAGAGTTGAAGATAACCCCACATTCCTTATTGCTGCTTAATCTGTTTATAAAAGGAGAGTCAAAAACCAAGTGCTACAACAAACATTAACTTGGCGTTTTTAAGATGTAGCTAAATTAAGTAACAATGCCTGATCACTTTGTCTCTGATGAGGACACTATGACCGTCCAGTCGACTGCCGGCATCCGCAGAGTGAGGGCCAGATAGGCAAAGGATTAAGTTGCTTTGGTCCACGAAATAAGGTGAGATATTTCGCAGCCTAATAATTAATTATACATAAGTCATCATATGATTATATATATATATATATATATATATATATATATATATGTGTGTATGTGTGTGTATGTGTCTGTGATATGTGTGTCTGTGTATATATATGTGTATATATATATATATATATATATATATATATATATATATATATATATATAGTGTATATAATGACCGCGTCTTTCTTTTAACAAGATTTTTATGGCATAAATACGCGTTTTGGAAGTGCAGTGGTTCCAAATAAGTGTCCTAAGTACAGCTGGGAAAGAGAAAAGCTGAGATTTAACAGATGGAAGAACACGCTGACGGATGCAGCTGTGACAAAAGGACTTGCTGAATGTAGACTGAATCTTTATTTGACTCGAGTGAAAGATAAAACAGATGGAAGTCTTAGCTGGTATTATAAGAATTAACTGAAAAGAAGATAACGATAAGAAAAACTCAATGAAAGATGGGGTTGGTTTAAAGACGTGAAAGATGGATGCTTATATGAAGAGTTGCAGAGTTCACAAGGAGGGACTCTTGCTTCAGAATGGTGAGTCGCGGAAACAAAGACAATTAATGGTGGGACAGAGAAATGAGAAATTCATTAAAGGCAAAACAGATGTTACAATCATGCAGTGCTGTTGAGGATATTAGGTGGTGTATTAAATGACTGAAGAACTGAAAGCACCAGGAGTTTGATTGATTTTATGGAATTTAGGCTGACAAGCCAAGCACTGGTGCGCTTTCGGGCCATTCAGTGCTTAAGACTGTGAAAAGAGCAGGAAGCTAGAGTGGGTGGACAGCCAGACAAAGAGATCCAAAAATTAAATTAAATGAAATACAACACACGTGCACTAGGAGGGAATAGATAGAGAGGTTGAACAGCAAGACTGACGAAAGAAGCTGGAATGGAGGTATAGCTAAAAGATGGGTGCAGCTAGGGGCCGCAGGAACGCTGCAAACACCTTTTAGTAATGCCTACAGTGCACCAGTTGAGGAGTACTGATGAAACTAGCCTCCCAAGTGGGGAACGACACTTTTACTACTTGACTATCCACACGTGGCAGTTAAAACACAAGTACAAAATGCGCAATCAAGTTTTCTGTACAGCCGTTACAGCGTATAATCAAGGTCACCACCAAAAACACATCTACCTTTCGGCGGTCTCGGTATAATGCTGTATGAACCGCGGTCCATGAAACTTTAACCACTGCCCGGTGGTGGCCTATCCTATATCACTGCCAGAAGCACGATTATGGTCAATTTTCACCTTAAATAAGATAAAAACTACTGAGGATACAGGGCTGCAATTTGGTATGTTTGATGATTGGAGGGTGGATGATCAACATACCAATTTGCAGCTCTCTAACCTGTGTAGTTTTTAAGATCTGAGGGCGGACAGACAGAATAAAGTGCGGACGGACAGACAAAGCTGGCACAATAGTTTTCTTTTACAGAAAACTAACAAGGTGAAAAGAGGGCACAGAATAAAGAAATACAAAGGGCGAACAAGTAACTGAAAGGGAATAGGAAAATGGGAAATGAAAATGGGGAAAACAGGATATGTAAAGATGATTTACCACATCCAAATATTGAAGATAGTTAGAAGTGTTGGCTTTGTTGTAATGCCACTATTAACTAATAATGAAGAAAACGTATCAACTGCGGCACAATTATTTCATTATTTACTAACGGGCCTGACCCTGACTTTGTACCACAAGGTCAAATAGATATAAGTTGTTCATTTCGATAATACTGCTAATTTGAAACAATAAACTGAAAAGACACATAAACACATCAACATTTCATCATTTTATGACGACTTAATCATTCCAGTTTGCACAACGAACCGGTAAAACAATAAAATTTAAAATTTCTACTAATGAAATTAGGTCTAATATGATTTCGAAACTAAAAAAGAAAAAAAAGGGGGCGTGGGGATCTTCACTCTAACCTTACTGTTTCAGTGTGCACTGAGAACCCTGAACCTCGGTTAGGAACTTAGAAACTGTTGGCGCAGACAAGTAATCAAAGGTGCAAGCTATGGTAATATTACAACTAGTAAATTTACCTTTTGAAAATAAACAGTTAACACATTCCAGTTTGAACATTTCCACACCGACTCTGCCATCTCATCGTGCATACTAAATACACGTGCCTAGGTTTATACGCTGGATGCACGATGAAAATACTAAAGGTCTTAAACCATTACTTGGTAAAAACAGTAATATCGTGAAATTAAAATACCTTTGTACTGACTTTGTTATTCCTGACTCGGGGTTTATACTCCCAGGAACAAGTGAGCCCATCACTCGAGAAACATGCTAAGCGTCATTCTGTTTTTTTCAATCAGTAAGTCGTTATTGAAAATCTACTACTTTCCAATCGAAATAACATCGTTATTTATCATTTCATGAACTTAATATTTTATTCAACTGAACTTAATTCTACGTAAACATGCTCCTATAACGAAAAAGGTTTTATTAGTTTTGGAGATACCTGCCAAAATATGCTGGTAGGTCTTCATTTTCTTTTCCTTCTGCTCCAGTTCCCAATTTTATGCATTACAGTTTTTATAGTATGAACCCATCAAGATATTTTTGTATTCTTACCTCACATTGTTTTACAATGATGTATGGTAATGAGAAAAAATTTTGCCCACAACCCAACTAATTTTTTTCTTTCCAAAAATTTCCAAAATTTTCCAAAAGCTTTTGTCACATATTACACAAACAGCAATAAACATTGATAAACAGGTCACGGATTACGTTAATAATAATCCAAACAACCTGAGAATGATGATTACTAATGAAGATAACACCGATCAATGCCAAAAAAAAATTAATACTGTCAAATACATTTAACAAACATTAATAAATACGGAGCATGTAAATTGTAGCCCTAACAAACCTGCGACTGATGATTAATGATGAAAACAATGGTGATTAATGTAAAAATTTTATAAACAAAGTTTTATAAATACAATAATTAAAATATTCACACCTGGTTAATAAGCATTAATAAACATGAATAGCCTATGCCAATATTAATAATAATAACAAACTTGTGATTAATGATTGATGATGAAGACAATGGTAATTATGCATAAAAATAACCAATTATGGATGAAACAGCAAGAAAAAGACGAATAATGAAAAAAAGTTTTACTCACCTATACTGGTGAAGTTCTTATCTCGTTTGTAATTTTTGTAGAGTGGTCAGTTGATCCTGCTTTAATCCATAGTCAGTCGGGGAGGGGAGGGGAGGTTACGCTCACCAATCAGTGGTGGAGGGGGATAGCAACGTTGAAAAGACTACGTCACAGTTCGCGAGTGCCAGCAGACTACGCCAAGCTGATGGGGGAAAGAAGAGCAAGTGGCATGATCTGCAGTAAGTCCATGTAAACACGGGAAAAAACTAGGAAACGTCATAGGCCTACGTGTTCATGGACGCCCTGTTATTTTCATGATCTTGGGGTTCGTGCCCCTCAGGTCCTTAATTGCTTTTCCATAGCAGCTTGGGACCTCATGGCGATTACTGCTTGATTGAAAAGGAAGGCAGCTGTGCAGATTATTTTCTTGCCATTGAAGGTAAGTTATTCAATGGCCACTTCTTTCTTCGACCTTAGATCATTGCCTCTTGATGGGTTCCCTACAACTATTTCTTTGGAGGTAAGCTGTCTGCCAATATGCCCACAAGATCACATTAATACTCTCATATCCCACTTTGTAAACAACATTCTTCTTGCTGGTGCATGGGTGACGGACCTTCTTAGCTGGACCAGTTTTCCTAGTACCAGTCTTCTTTAAAAATTAGCCTAACATCAGCAGGCTGCGTTCTGGTCTATTAACACAAAAGTGTTGATAGACCTTCCTTGTTCCTGAATTACCGGGTGCTCAACCTCATCAATAAAACGTTCCACAGGTTGGGAACCACTATGGTGGAGGCACCGGTACTAGCTTCAAAACTAATGGAAGAGGCACTCTTGTCCGTACGAATGGGGCTGCTTATAGGTGCACGGTACTACTGCATCAACATCACTGTTACAGGAATGCACCCAATCGTCAGCTGTTGTGTCACTGTAATCGTCATAATAATGATGATGTCCTTTTTTCCCTCTTCCTTGTTACACTAGGCCTACGCCTAGCCTACTTGCCTTCCCTTTACCCCTTCCACCCCTGATCTTTAATATCACTGCTTTCCTCTTTACACTCAGCTATTATGTCACGGTAATGCACAAAAATATCATCACAAGATCTATTACACGAAAAGGCTCATAATCATCACACTTGCCATCATCTGAACGTCAGTCATCCCGAATAACTTGGCTTTGTTGTCACAGACACTGAAGCCTGGTGCTTGTTTTCTTGTTTTCCACACTATCCGGGGATGGCTCGTCACATCGAACACTTCTAAAGAATCTTTGTTGTCTAAACTCGTTATGGCAGTAAAACCATCACTCGTTGATTAATAATACCGAGACAAATAGCGATAAAATTGTTCGTTAACGGAGCATCGCATGCACTCAGAAGATACGGAATACACTAATACTGATCGGCTTTCAAATGTTAGTAGTAGAACACGGGATTTGCCTTCGAAACAGATCCCTTCCTCGTTCTATTCCTCCTCTGATTATGTTTGTTCAAGTTTACTGCCTCGCATTGGCTGGTCAGTCGCTCGGTCTATAAACATTATTAATGATGTTAGGAATCCCTTATGACGGCTCACCAGAAACCTGGTGTGTTGACTGCCTGGCCTTCTCGATGAAGTAAAATCTCCCTATCGTTTCTCTAGAAGGATGGTTATGCCGTCACTCGCGTTGGGTGAAAAACGCTTTGCATTCAAAGCAATTTCCGACCGTAATGGACGCGACGCATGGCATTGTTTTCTCGAACGCTTTAGGAACGGATTCTTTCCCGTTCTAACCTAAATTTCGTTGGAAGTGGCGAGGAACTTATTTCTCCAGCAGGGTTGGAGTAATTACACTTGAAGAAATAAATTACAATTACAACTACAATTACTTTCAAAAAATGTAAATTACAATTACAGTTAGAATTACATTTGGAAATAGCAATTACATCACAATTACAATTACTTAACAACAAATTCAATTACAATTACAGTTACAATTACAAGGGGTTTGGATGCAAGAGTAAACGCTAATCTTTGGCTCAGGAAACAGTGCACTGAGGCGAGCAAATCGAGCTGATAGAGTTTCATAATTGATTTCCAGTAGTGTAAGTGATAGAAGAGCAGAGGTCATATTAAAACAGCATTTATTAGCATTAGTGGCGGAGCACCAGCAAATTGAAATCTTATAAGCAAATTGAAAGCACCCCGTCACTCCTAATGGAGCCCGACCTCTAGAACTTCAATTTCATAATTACAATTAAATTACAAATTACATCATCCTGTAATTAAATAAATTACAATTACTTGCTATAATTTCATTTTCAATTACAATTACAGTTACACGGAATTCTATATTTAATTATATTTCCATTAAATTATAATTGCAAATACTCCAACCCTGTTCTCCAGTGATGGACTCAAATAATGTAAATGGGCAGTACATGGTCTACCACCATAATATTAAATCTGCTATAAACAAACAATTAAAAACCTTTGTATGTATATATGTAAACAAAAATGAACCTATTATCATTATTCTTAATGTCCATACGATGCTTTACAGAAAAGGAAAGCTAACCTTGCAAGCTTCCGGAGATCAGAACATCAAAAACAGAGAATGATATTCACATTTAATAAACTTTGCGGTCTGAGCCAGATCTTCTTCATTTACTTATCTTCCATACATTTCAGGTTACGATGAGGAAGATCACACTTTTAACAGCGGCTGTGCTTATAACTGCTTGCTTGTGGAGTTCGTTCACAGATGGTTCCAGGCAGAGGAGGTACGGGTTCATGAACCCAAGCGCGCCTACTCTTATTGGTAAGGAATGTGCTGTTCCCATATTCAAACCATTAAACATTAACTTTCATCAGGTTCAGCCGAAACTCAAACAGTTAATCAAATAAATAGATAGGTCTAATTTCTATTTAATAATCAATGTTTTCACTTAGTCTACTCCTAATTTGGTGTCACACATTAGTCTTTATTATTTTAATCGCTGGCTATTAACTAAACATTCAAATTTCAAGCAGAATTACGTAAGGTAAACACTAGTGCTTTCCTCAACTTTTGAATTAAAGCTCCGCAGAGTCTTCAGTATCTAAACGCACCATACAAGGCTACAAGTCACACACTCACAAACACACGCACACAGCAGTTATCTTGCTTCTAGTTTTTAGCATAACCATACAGAAAAACAATCAAACATTCAGTGGCGCTGCTTCACTGGTAAAGTTTGTCATCAATTACCAAATTTTTGGCTCCTTGAGGCTTCCCATTCCTTGCAAAGTGTTAAAACCTTCCCAAATCACTAGACCGACCTTAGACTGTGCTCAGTCATAGCACCTAAACGCACTTCTCTTTTGTGAACAGGTTTACTTCTCACTCTCCCCATATCTCTGGCCGTTCCCTCCATAACTCAGAAGTTCGGGAGGTCCCTCAGTCTTCAAGAACTGATTGACGAAGATGGTGAGATTGCAGAGGCACTATACTGGGACCCTGCGTACGAAATGCCGCTACAAAAACTCGCCGTGTATTTCGCGCATTTGGAGGTACGTTTAATAGACCCATGTAAGAGCCCAAGACTATCGTGTTAACATCAACTTACACTGACAGTGTATTTGAAATGACAAAAAACGATAATTATATTAATAAGTATTATCATAATAATAATAATGATGCTACTGTGATTAATTACATGTAGTGAAGTACCTTATTTTCTGTACGATTTGACGCCCTTTAGTAGAATACATGTGATGGAAGAGAAAATGAATGCAATGAACAGGATGTGCATTTAAAAACAAATGACAATAACTTATTGGCCATTGAAAGGACCAATCAACCAAATGAATAAATAAATAAATAAAACGAGGGAAGTATCCGTAATCCTTCCATCAAGCAAAGGATAAAAAAAAAGAAGGCTCAAGGAAGCCATAGTCCAGTCGCTACGGTACAGCCAGAGATTGGAGCACCCAGAGGAAGACGACTTAACTTGTTTCTCAAGCTAGCCTGCGTTCCACTATACTATCTATAGCGTTCTCCCAAAAACAATTACACGTCGGAGCTGAGTCTAGTCGTGTAAAAGATATATATATATATATATATATATATATATATATATATATATATATATATATATATATATATATATATATATATATATACATACATAATCACCATACCTTAAAATACTGCTTGTGATACGAAAACCAAATCAGCACAGCTTTCATCGGGAAACCATCACTTAGGCTGATTAGGCTACTATATGTACAAGGTGAACACTGAAATTCTGCTTAAACAGATGATGTTCAATGAATCGAAATTAGCCAAAAACATTCGATTTTACATACAAAAATCATTTTCAAAACCGAAAAAGGATAATCTTGCCGATTAGTGAAACAAGATTTCAACCCAAAAACTGCCTCCATTTCTATATAGTATCAACGAATACCAAGCCTAGTACCACACTTCCAAACGCACACTGTAATGAGTGTGAAATAATCACTTTATGTTACATGGTCTCAGAACTCAGTTTCTTCCCCCAAGAATAATTAAAACAACATAACTGATAATTCTGATAATTCTTCACCTTGCAGCTCTTCTCCATGGGGTGTCAAGAGAGGCTCATATGTGAACTGGCTGCAGAGCCAGAGACCTTTTCACCAATTGCAGAGATTTTCTTGAAGGAACTCAGGTATGAAATTGCGCCTTGCTTTCATCGCTTGTATTATACCTGGTAGTTTACCGTTGCCATATATCCAGTTCTTACCAGTAGAAGAGTTAGTTAACCATTAGCCAGGCTGAGCTACTCTTTGTTCTTGATTAGTGCAACCCTATAAAATTGTTCGAGATTAAGGGTTTTCATTATAATCAGTAAATGTCGATTGCGAACTATACATTAACGGATATTATCTTTTTAAAATTTTCAGCTTTTATTTATGAAAGTTATACGAATTTTTACATAGGAAAGTTATGCGAATTTGCCACCAATTTATTACTCTTGGTAAAGACATGGCAAGCAACTCATCAAACCGTTTCTCAATCAATAGTTATGCACTCTACTGAAGAGAGAGAGAGAGAGAGAGAGAGAGAGAGAGAGAGAGAGAGAGAGTATTCTTAGTACTAGTCCGGAAAAGTGAAGTAATAAAAATTGCTTGTTTTCGCAGACCACTACACGGGCCCGTCACACGCTCTCCTGATTCCCTGATGTGGCGTTACATGGTGGCGATGAGAGAGGGTTTCACGGCCCCCATTGAGGCCTGCGGGAGGTCATACCCCAAATGCCCACTGCCAGCGAAGAAGATCCTCAACATGCCAGTGCTCAAAGTGTGGCAGTTCCTCGCTTCCAAGTTCAACGTGCGGCTGGTGTGAAAGGAAAGATATATCTAATAATATCTAAAATATTGAACTGAAGTCCTTTCTTACTTGGTGGAACATTAAAATTAACGACAAATATGTGCAAATGAGGTTACATGATAAACCTCCAAAATCCTGACATACTAACCCTGAAGCCTTATTCAGCAGTCATATCCTATGACAGTTTATTCCCACAAAAACTTAATTTACTGAAAACTTACATAATCCCTTAAAAAGCAGATCGATCACCAGTCCATGATTTCAAGATCTCTAAAAGGAAGAACACCATAAAGTTCTGAATTCCAACAGCAATTTCTGTTATTGCATATTGGATCTTTCCTAGACAATGACCCCAAAGGGTTTTCGGGGTTCGATATCTAGGAATATTTCTTGGGAGTCATTATCTTTATGATATTTACAGTCTCTTGTTTATGTTTTTACGGTAATCCTCAACGGGCTTGTACTAAAGACGCCGCAAAGGTGGGTACATATCGGGTTAAAACCCAGAATATTAAATACATATGTCCGTTAACTAGAACGCCAATCAAGACAGTGATCCGTAACATACAGGGAGGGCTACACCAGTCTGTTTACACTCCTGTGGCTGAGACATCAGAAAAACATTCAATAAAAGAAGCCATGAAAACCTATCAATTGTCGAAAGCATCGAAATTCTGATGCAAACCACAATCATTTTCTACTAACATACATGGATGCATGTTGCTTAGATGGTTTAAATTAAGGGGACTGGCGTGGGCCTCATTAATATGACCAACCAGCAGGGCACAAGAAGGTACTCACTAACCTTTAGTAAAATGTACAATAGAAGATGGAATCTTTACAATCACAAGATATCAAAACAAACCCCTTTCAGCTGTATTCATATGATACAATCTATGGACACTAGTCTCTACGAAAGAAGCATTAAAATATTTGAACTAGCAAGGAACAGGACCAACGGTACTTTTAGCTCTTTTCACAAAAGTTCAAGGTTCTCGTATCATTTTCTTTCTCTCCTGAGTTACAACCGTTTTCTGTGACATGGAAGACTTCCAGCTACAGAAGAGGTTCACAGTCAAAGAAGTAAAGTCATGAATAAGTGGTGAGCACTTTTACCACAATAGCAAAGCCATCCTAACACAGAAATAAATCACAAAACTGCCTTGAGGATAGGTCTGCTCTGGTAGTTGAAAACGACTGGGGATGAACTCTTGGTCTGTTCAAGTCGTTACAGAGCCTAATACTTCCCAGGCTAGCTGGGTCCTGTTCTTGACTGAATGAAATATGTTTCCCCTTTTGTACAACAGTAAATATTCTGGACAGCTGTTCAAAATGCTGGTAATATCCCAAGAAACCACAACGCCAACATTTCAGTGCCTTTCGATGTTGCCAAGAATTCCACTTTATGTAATATTCAACATAAATAACAGCTAAATTCTGTCTGAAGATATTAACACTTGAGTAAATTCTGTTGCCGAATACATCAAAATGAGACAGAAAAAGTCAAATATTTAGACCACGTACAAAGATCGTCATTCCATTTTAAACTCAAGAGGAGTGACTGATTTCCTAATTAACTTAACAAAGGCACATGGCATATATAAATAATTGTTCCCTTCAACTTCAACAAGAAAGGACTGAAGTATTTTTCAAGGAACTTTTTTTTTCTAATAACAAGGCTATTCAGTTAGATATTCTTATAGTGATAAACTGGGCATTAGTGTAATTTCTCGTATTTTTTTATACTGTACATCAGTGTTAAGTCTTCTCTATATAAGCTATGTTGTTAAATATTCTGTTAATAAAGTATGTTTCATTCATTACATTCATTCTTTTAGTTAGTGTTTTGCACTCCTTGTTGAATAGATAAGGTTTGGCAAATGACCACTGACTTGTGTGTCTTTTAATGAATGTATGGCAATGAACTTCCTAAAACTACTGCCATACATCAACAGGTGTTACTGGCACCTGTCAAAATCACTGCAAATTACCACGGGAAACAGATGTTCACGCCTTTTTTTTTCTTTTTTACTGTAATTGCTGGCATACAAAGCTTCACATTTCAGAAACCTACCAATTAACAGAGACTGAGTAAATTCAATAAAAGACTATTGATTTTAGAAGAAATTCTCGTCAACCTAAAGTAATCAGTTTTTAATATGCACTGAATAAATGGTATGCGTTTGCTTAACTTTAGTATTGAATCTTGTTGAGAATGCTGTAAATACTGATGAGATACAATTTAGTACTTAACTATTTAATCAACAAATAGTTTGCACTGACATTGGTGTATTTGTGTATAAGTGGGATACAACAAAAGATTCATACATACAACCCAATTTCAAATGCATGAATAATTCACTAGTTCCATAGTTTGAGGATAATTATCGAATATAATACATTATGGAAATGATGATATTTTGTTTGAGGTCACTCTCATGAACTCCCTTCTCTGCTGACAGTAATTCTATTCCTGTAGGTCGTTCCACAAAAACCTCTGTGACTTCATATCTTTTTAAGGCAGTTGCCGAGCTAATATAGACTAAATTCCTTTGCTCTTATAATGTATTTAGTTTTTGTTATATATATGTGTGTGTATATATGTATATATAATGTATATATATAATATATATATACACACACACACACACACACACACATATATATATATATATATATATATATATATATATATATATATATATATATATTTAATATACCTACATATAATATTTACATAAACAATACACCCTAACCTATCCTAATTTTATACACATATACACACATACACACACACACACATATATATATATATATATATATATATATATATATATATATATATATATATATATATATATAGGTGTGTGTGTGTAACAAAACTAAATACATAACGTTTTTCATGGTTATTTTATATTCACTGCATAAGCCTATAATAAATTCAGTAGTTATTGCGTGGGTCTCTTAGCTTCCATTCCACTCTCTCACCATTCTGTTCCTGCACGTCGGAAAACGTCGTGGAACAGAAGGACTGGCTTACCTTCTACCTTGCTATAGAATGGCCACATACCTGGTTCTCTCAATCCAGTGGTTGCTCAGACTAACGTCACAATCCTGCACCTACTTCACACTTTTGAGCCCAATAAAACCTCTTTCATGTAACTCCATGTCTCAATGTTTACAAATGACGTTGGCAACACTACTGTTTTCTTTTTCTCTGACTTTTACTAAGGTCCCATACTTCTTCGCTTCCCCAGAAGGGAACTCTGCCTAAGTCTATTATTATTATTATTATTATTATTATATTATTATTATTAAAACAATATCTTCAGTCTTCTGTAAACCACTCCTCATAGGGTTATTCATCTGTATTCAACTTGGAAAAATGAAAAATGTAAAGCTAAAGGTATCAACATTTACTGGCAATTTCAACTGAATCTCTCTCAACCTCAGATTTTATCATCTTTTTTTTGTTGTTTTCATTTACTAATTATAATCACTGATTTACTGTTGAATTTTTTTTTTTTTGGCCAGTTCATCAATCAACATTTGCCCCTTGTTACTGCTACTCCTAATATCAACAAATAGAATTATATCTAATGCACAGCTTCTTATCAGTGTTTAAAATAATATATATATAATATATATATGTGTGTGTGTGTGTAAGAAGAGTGCTGCAATAAAAGAAATGCTAAGTAAAGCTTGACATCAATGCTAAATATGAAGTAACTTTTGAGCATTCATTCTGAAAGGAAATGATGGGAAAAAAATATTTTGTGAAAATATCCAACAATTTTTACATTTCCTTAGGAGAAATGTAAGAGTAGAAATTTCTGAAGAAACCACTTTTAAGATATATAACTGATAGCTTTCTTTCTTGTTTGCTTTCAGATACAAAGATGAGGGATTAAATTAGCCTCTGACACTAAGAAGAAAAAAATACATGGAAGGGGGTTGGGTGCGTACTAATTGGATCAAATAATATGGGTTACCCCAATTAGTACGCAGTTTTTCAAAACATGTTTAGAAGGTCGTATGCAGCGGTGACATAACATTCCACCTTTGTCCTAAGGGCCTTTGATAAAAGGGTGCATTTCCAAAGAACATTTTAGGAGTGACTGCCTTATGAACTTTGGAACTTTTGCACCAGAGAGTACGCACGTATAAGACCCCATTTGTACGCGCGTACTAGTAAGAGCTGATTTCTTTGACGCGCGTGCTAATGGGTGCTGATCACTTTGACGCACGTACAGATACTTGTATGCAACATGAAATAATTTGTACGCACTATTAAATTATGCATGTCATTAAGAGTTTTTACTTTCACAGGTTGTTGAAAGTTAATTATACAGTAATTAGGCCTAGCCTACATTCTTAAAACTGAACCCCCCAGTTAAACGTACAAAGAACAGAGAGCCAAAAGGAAAACGAAGGCAGTATAGTGAAGAAGCTCTCAATGCTGCCATTAAAGATGTAACAGAGTGAGTATCCCAGTACTCCATCAAAATTTAAAGAAGCAGGTCTATGATGACATTTCTCTCTCTCTCTCTCTCTCTCTCTCTCTCTCTCTCTCTCTCTCTCTTACTTGCAATTTTCTGGCAGTAAATGGAGCCTGCATGTCTTTTTATTTTATAGGATGGGTATGTCTTTTCGAGGTGCTGGTAGAAAACATAATGAGCCAGAAGCCACAGTTAGGCATAAAATGTCTGGATTTCGTCCAAGAAACTGTAGCAAACCTGTCCAAAGACGCTGTTAACGGAGGCAGAGGAAGAAGTTTTGTAAATTACATACCCCAATCCCGCAAGAGGGCACACATCCTCTGTCACCAAATGTAATGTACTTTCTGCTGTCACGAGTACACTTCAGGAAGAAAAGAAAGAAGGAATACAAAGAAAAAAAACCTCCCACATTCCATGGAAATACCCCTGGAAAGAAGTGGTTTTCCCTATTTCTGAAAAGACGTCCAAACATCTGTTTTTTAGAACTCCAGAGTCACTTAGCAACGCAAGGAAAAATTTAAATGTTGCTACAATCAAACAGTGGTTTAACCTAACCAGAGACTACTCACAAGAGGTTAATGCTTTGGATATCTCGAATGACTCCTCCAGAATTTTTAACATTGATGAATCTGGCTTTACGCTCTCACCAAAACATGAACGAGTCCTTGCAATTAAAGGATCAAAGCACGTTTTTGAGGAAGTTTCAGTGTATGAGAAATCAAATATCACAGTGCTAGCAAATGTATGTGCAAATAAATGGTTCAGTACCACCACCAATGATAATATATCCAAGAAAGAGAATTAACACTATGATTGCTGAAAAATTCCCAGAGGGGTATGATTTCACAGTAGGGAAGAGTGAAAAAGGCTTCATCACCTTTGAAACTCTGTATGAGTACTTATGTAATGATTTTGGTGATTGGTTGATCCAAAAGAATATTCAACGGCCAGTGATAGTTTTCACAGATTGGCATGAAACAATGAATAATTACTACCTAGCAAAATCCCTTAATGAATTAAATATCATTCTGTAGGTTTGCCTCCAAACACGACGCATCTATTGCAGCCATTAGATGTGGCCGTGTTTGGCCCCCTTAAAAAAGGATGGACAAGAGCTGTGAAAGAGTGGGAGAAGGAACATCAAGATGAAATTCTGACACAAGCTAATTTTGCAGAGGTGTTTTACCTGCTTACAGGAAGTATGTTACAGAAGAAAAAATCCTAGCTGGATTTAGGCAGTGTGGTATATATCCCTTTAACCCTGAAGCACCTGATTATTCAAAACTGATGTCAGCAGCGGCAGAAAAGGAGCATGAATCTACAATTTTCGAAGGAATCGATTAAGGGGGATTTAAGGAGAGTTCAACCCAAACTATGCCCCCTTATCTTATCAACAGATCCTCTCAAACAGATTCTTTTTTTCCATTCAGTCTCATGACATGAGAACAAAGAAAAGAATTCTTCCAATATGAGGGGTCACTTTGTGATATGATCCTGGATAATGCAAGGTATGCTCCCATGCGAAAAATGTAGATGGAATCTACCATTACCACACTCAAGGAAAACTTAACAGCTGATTTTACAAGCACGCCTATGAGGACTCCAAATAAGCCTCTACCAGAGATCGAGTTGAGTCCCAGTCCAAGTACTTCCACATCATATAGTTATAGATCAGAGAACAACACACCAAAAACCAGCTCAATTAGAGGTGTAATGCTACGACACAAATTTTATCTTGAACGTAGGCCAGGGCGTGGACCAAAGTATGTCAAGACAATGCTCGACAGATGTTTTTCCCTTTCAAGTAAAAAGATTATAAGGGAGTTGGAACTTCGTCAGAATGTACAATAGTAAAAAAAAATAAAACAGGCTCCTAAACAGAAGAACTTTACAAAGAAAAAAACACATTTAGCCACTACAAATGAGCCTTCTACCGCCTCAGTAGCATCAGTAGCCTTTCCAGAGCCACAACCTCCTGCATCGCCAGAGTTACAAGATACTTCTGATTCTGCTGATGAACACAGTAAGTACTGCCGATTTTTACTGAACCAATCAGCATGGATATCTTGATTGCCCATAAGTTTTAGAGAAAATAAATAACTCATGACTGAGTAATAATCTATCTACAATACATATTATTTTTTACATTTAAAAGTATGTCTTCCCAATTTAAAATTCTACTGAAAAATTGTCAACTTGTGTGTCACACATAGCATGAATTTCTTTTTCCTCAATCCAGTGAGCGTGCACGATACCTCAGATAGCAGTATAGGAGAAAGTCCTGATATAGGTTTAAGTGACTATTAAACTTCCCATGGAGGAACCTGAAGTAGGGTCTTGGGTTGGAGTGAAAATAAAAAAGTCCCAGGTATCATCCAAAGGGCGAATTACAACACCCTATGAGGTTTATGTGGCAAGGGTAAGTTACTGTAATCGGTACAGGCCTTTTATGATAATTATAAAATATAAAAATAACCTCACCATGCCACTGGCTAGAGTTCCAGGCTAAACTTTTCCTTTCCTTTTTCTGTTCAACTACTCACTTGGATGGAGTCTATAGAGATGTACTATAATCCCTTGCCCCTCCCTTTCATTAACAACTTTACAACGGTATTACCGTTAAAGCCTATTCTTTTCATGTCTTCAGGTGAAAGATAAGGATGATGGAGGATTTGCGGTGGCCTTTCTCAAGGAGAAAACTAAAGGATTTTACTTTACTCCTGAGGCAGAAGAATTGTCATACCCAGTGCACCCCGAAGAACTGGTTGTCTTACAGCCACCAAAACCTCTCACAATAAAAAGAACATTTGGATTCTCGTTTCCCATTTCTCTGAAAGAGACACTAGAGGCTTACTTTGAACTGTAGGAGACAAGTAGCAGCTTCGTATGAAAATTTTGTAATCAGAAGCTAAGTACACTATTTTGTTAATATTTTAGAACTTTACTAAAGGTTTAAAATTGTTTTGCGACGTCGCAATTTTTTTTTTCATATTTCTTCCTATGTCATCTAAATGGCCCAGTAAACATAATTTTAGTTTTTTCTATCTATAAAAGCTTTCAAAACATTCATTTTTGTTAGTTTATAATAATTTTCAGCATGTATTTCGCTTCAAATTTGCATTTTATCATCTTTGTGGCCGTGAACATATAGGGAATGTTATGGCTGTTTTGAAAAGTACCAGCCATAAAATAGTCAGTAGACCTTCAATTCTGATATATTGGTCAGCCAGTTCAATATCTTGAAACATCTGAGAAGTACAAGACAATGAGTCCTAATTGGGTCAAGCGAGTACAAAATAGAAATCGTTATCCTAATCGTACGCACCCACATTTAATTCATCTATTGTCCAAGATAATGCACTCAGCCAAAACACCTCTATACTCGTATATGTTATTGGGAATTTACCTGGGTTCACACTATCATTGCTAATTCTCTAAGCCTTGTTGTTTTTTATTTGGTTACTAAAAACTTCGACGTAAGTGACGCTTTCCGAGTACTAATTGGGGTCTTTACCTCCAGGGGGGGGGACCTGGGCACGTGTCCCCGCATGAAAAATAATGACAAACTAATATTATTGAAGATTTACATAATAATATGGAAAATGGAAAAATACCTTTTACAGCAATAATAAAATTGAGAAAAAATTATAACAACCTTAATGATTTTATTTATATATATATATAATCATTATATATATATATATATATTATCATTGATATATATATATATATATATATATATATATATATATATATATTATATATATATATTACCTCGATATATATATATATATATATTTATATATTATACATTAAGATAATATATATAATATATACTGTATATATACTGTATATATAAAACACTAGCGGATCTGAAAAATTTCATGGAGGGGCACCAATTTTCATATTATACACACATATATATATATGTATATGAAAATTGGTGGCCCCTCCATGAAATTCTTCTGGATCCGCTAGTGTTATATATATATATATATATATATATATATATATATATATATATATATATATATGTATATATATATATATATATGTATATATATTAAAAATAATTATCTTTGTTATAGCTATGTATTTATTTTGCTATTTATATATACAATATATATATATATATATATATATATATATATATATATATATATATATATATATATAGATTATAGATTTATATATATATATATATATATGTATGTATATATATATACATACACACATACATACTGTACAGGTACATATAAGTAAAATAAATATGTAGCTATAATAATGATAATTGTCTACTCGCCCCTGTCTCATATACATAGTAAACCACAGAGCTGTTTGTAACATAACCAGTGTGGAACCAGGAACAAGAACCATTAGAGATGAGAGGTTCACCAGGGTGACTTCCTCATTTACAAAGAATCCACCAATGACCAAGTGATTTGATATACGGGAATTATACCCAAACAAGTGAGAATGGTGGATGATACATGTATATGAAATTGGGTTGTATCTCTGAAGCTTTATATAGTCTGCACTGTTTCCACTTGTGTACTTAAACTAAAGTAAGCTATTTGTTGATTAAACAGGTAAGTGCAAAGGTGCACACTATCCACCACTGCCAAAATGATATGGAATTTGGGAATTATTCCCAAACAGTAAGACTGGAGATGATACAAGCACACGAAATTGGGTTGTGTCTATGAACCTTTATCTGCATTGTTTTCACACTGAAGTAAGCTATTTGTTGATTAAATAGTTAAGTGCAAAGTTGTATCTTATCAACATCATCAGAATTCTCAACTGGATTTGATACTCAAGTTGAGCAGAGAGATAGCATTTATTCAGTGTGTATTAAAAATTGTTTTTTGACTTGTCTTTGGTCGACGTCATTCCTTTTTGAAAGCACACGCATAGAAACAATCTTTTCTGAAGCTCACCTTAGGCAGAATAAATATTCATCTAGGGGTGCACATCTTTAAGTCGTGGATAATATAACCTACTTTATTAGATACTGGCCAAATTGGACTTACATTACATAACAGCATAAATAGATTACGCTTAACTTAGATGTACAATACGGAAAACACGAGAAATTACACTAATGCCCAGTTTATCACTGGAAAAATATCCCACTGAACATCCTTGTGAGGAAAGTTTATAGGAGGAATACTTCAGGCCCTTGCTACTGAATGGAACATTTCAGATTTATGCGATGTAATTTTGTTAAGTTTATTGGGAGATAATTTACTGTTCTTGAGCTTAAAATGGAACGACCGTCTTGTTATAAGTGGTATTAAAGTTGTTCTTTCCTTTTCTTTCTTCCTTTGGTGTATTTGCTGACAGAATTGGCTCTAGTATTTGCTTCACACAGAATTCAGGTTTTACTTATATTGAAGATATCATACCATAAACAGGACTTTTGTTCATAAAGGGTTACACTACTATAAAAAGATCAATACACAGATAAAATCAGGGAAATTAATCGTAGTGGGAGACTTTGAATGTAAAACAACAAAAACTACTGAAGATATTACAGAAAAAAAACACCCACACACACGCAAATAGGTTGAAAATTTACAAGTCCATCAACAAAAGGATTTAAATTTCGAAGTCTCAGTTCGGTTAGAGTCTTCTCTGTATATCAACAAGGATCGACGCCCTCTGTGATATTGTAATCCATATTAAGTTTTGAATCGGTCCCAGAACGCGTGACTAACACAGAGCAGTAGTTGGTGCATCCCAGTGTTGCCACTTTTTGCATGACGGAACCCTAATCAGTATTACGACTGCTCCATGTAAGCTGTTTTAGTGTTAATTTTGACTAAATCATTAAATTTTTCGTTACCAAATGAAAGAAGACTGAATTTTGAAGCCAGCTGTTTCACTTCGGTGACCAAAAAGGGTTAATGTTATAACTGCAATAATAAATGAAGATATATAAGTTACGGAATTCAGTTTGTGGTGTTTCTATTTCATGTCTTTGAAAACCAGATACTTTTATCATTTTGACAGAGTTCTGTGATGGTTCCAAGCACAGTCATTCTAAAGGGCCACGCTGGAAGGCAAAGAGAATATTCATGCAAAATCTATCTATTTAACATAATTTAGATCTATGTAAGGCGCATTTATATATATATATATATATACAGTATATCTAAATCATAAATTATGTATAATATATATAATTTATGATTTAGATTTATATATATATATATATATATATATATATATATATATATATATACATATATATATATCTAAAATGTGTTAGATAGATAGATATATACAGTACCGTATATCTAAATCATAAATTATATATACTGTATTATACACACACACACACACACATATATATATATATATATATATATATATATATATATATATATATATATATATATATAATATATTTACAGACATATAAATGTATATACATATGTATATGTTATATATATGTAAATATATATAAATATGTATATATATAAATTATATGTGTGTGTGTTTGTGTATGAAACTGTTTATGTCAACCTCGGTCATTGTATGAACCTATTTATCACATTATTCCAGCGCAGACTCCACAGCTATTTCTAAGGAGAGAGAGAGAGAGAGAGAGAGAGAGAGAGAGAGAGAGAGAGAGAGAGAGAGAGAGAGAGAGAGACCGAAGGTTAAACAAATGCAAAAACTTATAAAAATACGTACATCCGTTACGCGGACATGCGGTGTGAATCAACACCACAGCTTTACCTCTGAGATTGACACTGACCAACCAGTTGACTGCTGGCATCCGCAAAGCGAGGGACAGATAGGCTATACAGGTTAAGGATTACCTTACTTTGATCTACGACATAAGGTGAGATATTCCACAGCCTAATAATTACATAAGTCATCATATGATTTTATATATATATATATAATATATATATATATGTGTATGCATATATGAAATTACATATAGGCCTATACTAATATATATCTATATTTATATAAAACTTAAGCATATCTTAGTTTTACCAGACCACTGAGCTGATTAACAGCTCTCCTGGGAATGGCCAAAAGATTAGACATATAAATACATACATACATACATATATATATATATATATATATATATATATATATATATATATATATATATATATATATATATATATATATATATATATATGTTCTTTCAATAAAGCTGGTATGATATTAATCCACGTTTTGGAAATGCAACGTACCCAAATAAAGGTATTCCTAAGATAAGCATCCACAAAAATTAGTTGGGATATGTTCGTGGATGTAGCAGTGAGAAAATTAGTAGATTGTATATTCAATATTTTATTTAATTAATCTTTATTTGAGTAAAGTGAAAGATAAAATAGATGTCATTTTAGGTTGAAGTGGAAGGGGAGAAAATGCACTTGTTAAGCCATGTCAGAACAAGCGATTTTGTAAGAAGTAAATGAAAAGATGATAAAAAAGCGAATGAAAGATGGGCTTGGGTTAAACACAAGAATGTTGAATGCGTATGTGAAGAGTAGCAGAGTCATCAAGGGGGGACTCTAGTTTTAGAATGGTGAGTCCAGGGAACAAAAACAATTAATGGCGGGATAAAGAAATAAGAAATTCAGTAAAGGCAAAACTGAAATTATAATTATAAATGCTGCTGAGGATATGAGGTGGTGAATTAAATGGCTGAAGAACTGAAAGCCCCAGATATTTGATTTTTTGAAATTTACGCTGCCAAGTCAAGCACTGGGGCACTTTCGGCCATTCAGTGCTTAAGACTGTGAAAAGAGGGCGGGAGTTAGGGTGGTTGAACAGCAAGATAAAGAGATCCAGAAATTAAATGAGATAAAATACAGGGACCGAAAGGCTGAACTGGAAGAAAACCCCACAGTTGCACCAGGAAGGGAAAGTTAGAGGTGCTGGGCAGCAAGACTGAAGAAAGGAAACTGGCTACAAGGTGGATGCAGCTGGGGCCGGAGATCACTGCAAACACCCTTTAGTAATGCCTACAGTGCACCAGTTGAGGTGTACTGACAGAACAGCACTACTACTCTTTTTATATGGGGAAAGCCACAAAGAATTGTTGAGGCTATCAATGAGGCCTAGCGGTATGGTGGCTGACAATACACAGAGGTGAGGAAAGTGTGACAGAAATGACCCAGACCTTAGACATTACCCAAGACAGAAGCTGACCATCAGGTTAAAGGAAGTTAAGCTGCTCCATATCCAAAAATCCTGTCCTCTCACTTGACTGCTGAACTTCTACCTAACCATCCACACGTGGCAAGTAAGAAACAAGGTGGAGAGAGGGCACAAAATAAAGAAATGCAAAGGGCGAACAAGTAATTGAAAGGGAATAGAGAAGTGGGAAATGAAAATTGGGAAAACAGGATATGTATAGCTGATTTAACACATCCAAATATTGAAGATAGTTAGTAGAAGTGTTGGCTTTGTTGTAATGTCACTATTAACTAATAATGAAGAAAAACGTATTAACTGCGGCACAGTTATTTCATTATTTACTAAAGGGCCTGTCCCTGACTTTGTACCACAAGGTCAAATAGATAGAAGTTGTTCATTTCGACAATACTGCTAATTTGAAACTATAACTTGAAAAGAAACATTAACACATTAAAATTTAAGTATCTTTATGACGACTTCATCATTTCAGTTTGCACAACGAACCGGTAAAACAATAAAATTTCAAACTCTTAAACATCGTGATTTTATATTGCACTAAGAACCCTGCCCCCTGGCGGCAACTGATGAAATTAGGCAGTAGGTGGTCTGCCCTAATATGATGTCGAAAAATTAAAAACAAAAAGGGGGAAACATCTTCACCCTGACCTTACTGTTTCAGTATGCACTAAGAACCCTGAACCTCGGTTAGGAACTTATAAACACTTACATCCTGAACATTTTCATACTGACATTACCATTTCATTATGCATACTAAATACAACTGCCTGGGTTCATACGCTGGGTACACGATGTTAATATTAAAGGTAAAAACAGTAAGTTTACAATCCTGAATCTGGGTTTGCACTCCCAGGAACAAGTGGGACCATTACTCGAGAAACATGCTATGCGCCAATCTATTTTTTCAATCAGTAAGTCGCTCTTGAAAATCCACTTCTTTCAAGTCGAAACAGTATCGTTATTTATGATTCCATGACATTATTTCTTTCCAATTAACGGTGATTCTATGCATATTAGGCCCACGTAACAATTTTTGAAAAAAAGGTTTATTAGTTTTGGAGATATTTGAAAAATATGCAGGTAGGTCTTTATTTTACTTTCCTTCTCCTCCAGTTCCCATTTTATGCATTACAATTTTTATTTCGCTCTAAGTCCAACTAATTTTTTTTTTTTTCTGTAGTTTTCAAAAATTTTCCCCCAAAAATATTGTCACTTACTGTACACTTAATAAACACCACTAAACATTAATAAAGACAGCACGGAGCATCTTAATAATAATTTTAACAAACCTGTGAATAATGAGTAAGAAAGCAGATGATGGTGATCAATGCAAAAAAATACAAAAAATTAATATCGTCACATACATTTAACAAAATTAATAAATAGGGAGCGTGTTAACTATAACCCTTACAAACCTGTGAATAATGGTAAATGATGAATATAATGGTGATTAATGTAACAAATTGTAAAAATAAAAACATTTCTACATAAATTAATATTCACACCTAGTTAATAAACATCAATACACATGAAGTAACCTTGAAGTGGCTCATGTAAATAATAATCCTAACAAACGTGAATAATGAATAATGATGAGGATAATGGTAATTAATGCATAAAAAATAATCATTTATGGATGAAACAGTATGCAAAAGAGATGGATAATGGCAAAACAGTTTTACTCACCAAAACTGGTATAGTTCTTGTCATGTTTGTAATTTTTGTAGCCAACTGACCCTGCTTGAATCCACAGTCAGGCTGGAGAGGGTCTTCACCAAGGCGTTGGGGGGTGGGAGGGGGGGACAGCAATGTTGAAAAGACTACGCCAAGCTGACGGGAGAAGGTGGAGAACGTGGAAACATGGAATAAACTAGGAGACATTGTAGGCCTACGAGTTCATGGCCGGCTTGGAATTTTCCTGGTTTTGGGATTCGTACCCCTCAGGTCAATTGCTGTTCCTCCTTCAGACAGCTTTTCCATAGCAGCGTGGGTCATCATGGCGATTATTGCTTGAATGGAAACGGAAGAGAGATTTGCAGATTGTTATTATTTTCCTTGCCCTTGACGGTAAAGTTATTCAATGACCACTTTTTTCTTCGACCTTAGATAGTTGCCTCTTGAAGGGTTCCCTACAACTATTTCTTTGGAGGTCAGCTGTCTGCCAATATGCCCACAAGATCACATTAATACTCTCATATCCCACTTTGGAAACAACACTCTTCTTGCTGGTGCATGGTTGACGGACCTTCTTGGCTGAACCAGTTTTCATAGTACCAGTCTTCTTTACAAATCTAGCTTAACATTAGCAGGCAACGTTCTGGTCTATTAACACAAAAGTGTTAATAGACCTTCCTTATTCCTGAATTACCGGGTGCTCAGCTTATCAATAAAACGTTCCACAGGTTGGGAACCACTATGGTGGAGGCACTGGTACTAGTTTCAAAATGGATGGAGAAGGCACACTTGCCCGTAGGAATTGGGTTGCTAGATGCATAATGTCACTGCATCAACATCACTGTTACAGGAATGCACCCAACCGTCATCTGTTGTATCACTGTCACTATAATCTTATACTAATGATGATGTCCTTTTTTCCCCCGCTTCCCTGTTACACTAGGCCTAGCCTACTTGCCTTCCCTCTACCCTTCCCATTCCCCTTCTCTTTAATATCACTGCTTTCCTCTTTACTCTCACCTATTATTGTCATGGAAATGCACAATAATAACAATAACATCATCAACAAGATCTATTACCGGAAAAGGTTCATAATCATCACACACTCGCCATCATCTGAACACGAAATGTCAGGTTGTCAGTCACCCCGAATAACTTAGCTTTGTTGTCAAAACACTGAGGCCTGGAGCTGTTTTCCTTTTTCCCACACTATCGGGCGATGGCTCGTCACATCGAACACTTTTTAAAAAGCTTTGTTGTCTAAACTCGTTATAGCGGTAAAACCATCGCTCGTTGATTAATAGAACCGTGATAAATAGCGATAAAAATGTTTGTTTACGGAACATCTCGAGTATTCAAGGGATACGGAATGTTACTGGGGCTGATTGGCTTTCAAAGTTTCAAGTGAAGAGACAAAAGCGCTAGTTGTGGTAGTAGTAGTAGTAGTAGTAGTGATTTGCCTCTGAGACGGCCCCCTTGCTCGTTCTACTCCTCCTCTGAATGTGATTATTTATGTTTATTGTCTTTGATTGGCTGGTCCGTCGCTCGGTCTATAAGCATTATTATCGATGATATGAATCCCATATGACGGCTCACCAGAAACCCGGTGTGTTGATTGCCTGGCCTGCAGTATGGCGCATGATTCTTGGTGAAATCAAATCCCCATATTGTTTCTCTAGAAGCATGGTTATGCAGTCATTAGGCGAAAAGCGCTTGGCATTCAAAGCAATTTCTGACCATAATGGACGCAACCCACGTCATTGTTTTCCCGAATGTTTTAGGAAGGGGGTCCTTCCTGTTCTAACCTGAATTTTGTTGGAAGTACAACTCTACACCGTCACAATGTTAAATCTGTTAAACGGAGAGTTCATCTATTACGTAAGGGTTAGTCACCAGTCTGGTTTTTATTGTTCATTATTTTCACCTTTTCACTTAGGCCTAGGTTAAGCTAGGCAGCGCGAGGATTTAACATGAATTTTATTTGCATTCTCCACGATAAACAAACAACTGCAATTCTTTGTATGGTTATAAGTAAGTAAAATCATCTGTACGTATAATTAACCTTCTCTCATTGTTCTTAATATCCATACGATGCCTTACAGCAGAGTAAAGCTAACCTAGCAAGCTTCCGGAGATCAGAACATCAATAATATTATTTCCGTGAAACACAACCATAAGAAAAAAAAGTGAGAATGATATTCACATTTTAAAAAAAACTTGTGGTCAGAGCCAGATACTTCTTAAATTCTTATCTTCCATACATTTCAGGTTACGATGAGGAAGATCACGCTTTTATCAGCGGTTATGCTTATAACTGCCTGTTTGTGGAGTTCGTTCACAGATGCTTCCAGGCAGAGGAGGTTCGGGTATTTAAACACTGGCCCACCTATTTCTCTTGGTAAGGAACGTGCTATTCCCATATTCAAACCATTAAACATTAACTTTCATCAGGTTCAGCCGAAACTCAAATAGTTAATCAAATAAATAGATAGGTCTAATTTCTATTGAATAATCAATGTTTTCACTTTGGTGTCACACATTAGTTTTTATAATTTTAATCGCTAGCTATTAAACATTCAAATTTCAAGAGGAATTACGTAAGGTAAACATTAGTGCTTTCCCCAGCTTTTGAATTAAAGCTCAGCAGAGTCTTCAGTGTGTAAACACAACATACAAGGCCATAAGTTACACACTCACAAACAACACACACACACACACAGCAGTTATCTTGCTTCTAGCTTTTAGTTTAACCAAACACAAAAACAATAAAACATTCAGTGGCGCTGTTTCATTGATAAAGACCGTCATTAATTATCAAATTTTTGCCTCCTTTACGCTTGTTTCTAACCTTTTCTATTCCTCATAAAGTGTCAATCCCCTGCCATATCACTAGACCGACCTCAGTCCTTCCCCCGTCATAGCACATAAACCCACTTCTCTTTTGTTAACAGGCTTACTTTACTTCGTCCCCATATCTCTGGCCGTTCCCTCTATATCTCACATGTTCGGGAGGTCCCTCAGTCTTCAGGAATTGATTGACGAAGATGATGAGATGGCAGAGGCACTCTACTGGGACCCTGCATACGAAGTTACGTTACGAAAACTCTCCGTATATTTCGCGCATTTGGAGGTACGTTCAATAGACCCATGTAAGAGCCAAGGACTATCAGGTAACTGCATCTTACACTGACAATGTCTTTGAAATAAAAATAAACCATTATTATATTAATAATTATAATCATAATAATAATGGGACTACTATGATTAACTATATGTAGTGAAGCACCTTATTTTCTGTATAATGCGACGCCCCTTAGTAGAATAAATGAGATGGTGGTGAAAATGAATGCACTGAGCAGAATGTGCATTTAAAAACAAAATGACAATAACTAATTGGCCATTGAAAGGACCAATCAACCAAATGAATGAATGAATAAATAAAACGAGGGAAGTATCCGTAATCCTTCCATCAAGCAAAGGATAAAAAAAGAAGACTCAAGGAGGCCATAGTCCAGTCGCTACGGTACAGCCAGAGATTGGAGCACCCAGGGGAAGACGACTTAACTTGTTTCTCAAGCTTGCCTACGTTCCACTATAACGTTCTCCCATCTATCTGACAAAATAATTGCACGTCAGATATATATATATATATATATATATATATATATATATATATATATATATATATATATATATATATAATCACCATACCTTAAAATACGCTTGTGATACGAAAACCAAATAAGCATAGCTTTTATCGGGAATCCATCACTTAGACCGATTACTATGAGTGCAAGGTGAACGTTGAAATTCTGCTTAAATAGATGATGTCCAATGCATCGAGATCATTCAGCCCCGCACATTTAATCTTCCGACAAAAACTGATTTTCAAAACCGAAAAAGGATGACCTTACCGATTAGTGAAACAAGATTTCAACCCAAAGTTTCTTTATGAACAAAATTTATATCATTTGTGAACACCAGGCTAGTACCACACCTTCAAAAGCACATTGTAGCCTAATGATTTTAAGATTATTCCCTTTAAGGTATGTGGTGTCAGAACCGAGTTGCTTCCGCAGAAGATAATTAAAACAATATAACTGGTAATTCGAATGATTCTTCACCCTGCAGCTCTTCTCCATGGGGTGTCAAGAAAGGCTCATATGTGAACTGGCTGCAGAACCAGAGACCTTTTCACCAATTCCAGAGATTTTCTTGAAGGAACTCAGGTATGAAATTGCACCCTTTCACTCCTTGCTTTCGTCACTTGTATTATGCCTGCTAATTTAATGCTGCCACGTCTCCCTTTCTTACCAGTAGAAGAAGGGTGAGCTAGACATTATGCCAGGCTGACCTACTCTTTGTTCTTGATTGGTGCAACCCTCTAAAAAATGTTCATGCATTGGTTATTTAATGCTTGAATGGCTATAAAACTGTTCGAGATTAAGAGCTTTCCTTATATTCAGATTTCAACATGTTATTCGTGAGTAAATGACGATTGCGAATTATACATTAATTAACTGATATTAGTTTTTTTAAATTTTCAACTTTTACATATGACAGATATACAAATTTGCCACCAATTTATTACTCTTGGTAAAGACATGGCAAGCAACTCATCAAAGCCCTTTTCAGTCAATAATTATGCACTCTATTGAGAGAGAGAGAGAGAGAGAGAGAGAGAGAGAGAGAGAGAGAGAGTATTCTTAGTACTTGTCCATAAAAGTGAAATGAAAAAAGATTGCTTGTTTTCGCAGACCACTGCACGGGCCCGTCACACGCTCTCCGGATTCCCTGATGTGGCGTTACATGGTGGCGATGAGAGAGGGTTTCACGGCTCCCATTGAGGCCTGCGGGAGGTCATACCCAAAATGCCCACTGCCAGCGAAGAAGATTCTCAACATGCCAGTGCTCAAAGTGTGGCAGTTCCTCGCTTCCAAGTTCAATGTGCGGTTGATGTGAAGACAGCTATATTTAACACGATCTAAAATATTGAACTGAAGTCCTTTCTTACTTTGTGGAACATTAAAATTAATGATAAATATGTGAAAATGAGGTTAAATGATAAAACTAGAAAATTCTAACATACGAATCCTGAAGCCTAAGACAGTTTTTTCCAACATAAACTTAATTTACTGAAAACTTACATAATCCCTTAAAAAGCAGATCGATCATCAGTCCATGATTTCAAGATCTATTAAAGGAAGAAGTTTACAAGTTCTGAATGCAAGCAACAATTTCTATTATTGCATTAAAGAGTTCCCTCCTAGAGTGACCGCCAAGGGTTTTCGGGGGTCGTTATCTAGGACTAATATTTCTTGGGGATCATGAGCTTTATGATATTTACAGTCTTTTGTTGATGTTTATACGGTAATCCCCATTGGGCTTTTACTAAACACGCCGCAAAGGTGGATACATACGGGGTTAAAACCCTTGGGGGTCACTAAGTAAAGATCCAAAATATTCAGTAGATATGTCTGTTAACTAGAACGCCAATCAAGACAGTGATCTGTAACACACAGGGAGGGCTACACCAGTCTCCTTAAGCTCCTGTGGCTGAGACACCAGAAAAACTTATAAAAGAAGCCATGAAAACCTATCAAATATCGAAAGCATCTAAATTCTGATGCAAACCACATTCACTTTCTGCTAACATATATGGATGCAGGTTGCTTAGATGGTTTAAATTAAGGGGACTGGCGTGGGCCTCATTAATTTGACCAACCAGCAGGACACAAGAAGGTTCCCACTAACCTTTTAGCAATGTACAATAGAACATGGCCAACTGGAATCTTCTTTGCAATCACAGGATAACAAAACAACCCCCATTCAGCTGCATTCATACAATACAACCTATAGATACTGTACTAGTCTCTACGAGAGAAGCATTAAAATATCAGAACTAGCAGGGAACAGGACAAACGGTACTTTCAGCTCTTTTCACAGAAGTTGAAGGTTCCCGTCTCATTTTCTTTCTCTCTGGAGTCACAACCGTTTTCTGTGACATGGAAGACTTCCTACTGCAGAAGAGGTCCACAGTCACAGAAGTGAAGTTATGAACAGGTGGTGAGCACTTTTACCACAGTAGCAAAGCCATCTTAACACACAGCAATAAATCACAAAACTCTGCCTTTGAGGACAGGTCTGCGCTGTTGCCAAAAATTCCACTTTATGTAATATTCAACATAATTAATAGCTAAATTCTGTCAGAACATAGAGTATTATTAACACTAGAGTAAATTCTGTTGCTGAATACACCAAAAAAGGAGGCAGAAAAAGTCAAATATTTAGACCACGTGCAAAGATGGTCATTCCATTGTAAACTCAAGAGAAGTAACAGATTTTCTAATAAACTTAACAAAGTCACATGGAATATATTAAAAATGTTCCCTTCACCAACAAAGGACTGAAATACTTCTCACTGAAACTTTTTTTTTTTCTATTAACAGGGCTATTCAGTTAGAGATTCTTACAGTGATAAACTGGGTATCAGTGTAATTTCTCGTTATTTTTTTTATATTGTGCATCACTGTTAAGTCTTGTTAGATATTCTGTTAATAACGTGTGTTTTATTCATTACACTCATTCTTTTTAGTTAATGTTTTGCACTCCTTATTGAATATTTGTTATGTCTTAGGTAAGGTTTGGCAAACGACTGAAGAAATTTGTGTGCTATTTACAAATGGATGGCCGTGAACTTTCTAAAACTACTGCCATACATCAACAGGTGTTACCTACACCTGTCAAAATCACTGCAAATTACCGTGGTACACAGATGTTCACTCCTTTTTTTTCTGTAATTTTCGGCATACAGTTTCACATTTCAGAAACCTACCAATTAGCAGAGACGTTGGAAGCTTAATAAAAGATTATCGATTTTAGAAGAAATTCTCGTCGACCCAAAATAATAACTTTTAATAGGCATTGAATATATGGTATGCCTTTGTATAACTTCAGTAGGTGATGAGATACAATTTAGTACTTAACTATTTAATCAACAAATAGTTTAGCACTGACATTATTGTACGCATGTGCATAAGTGGAATGCGATAAAAGTTTCATACATATAACCCAATTTCAAATACATGAATAATTCACTAGTTTCATAGTTTGAGGATAATTATCTGATTATTTTGGCAGTGGCAGATAACTTGTTTATGAGGGAGTCACTCTGCTGAACCTCCCATCTCAGCTGGTTGAAATTTCTGGTTCCTTACAGCTCTTTCTACAAAAACCTGTGACTTAATATCTTTTTAAGATAGTTGTTGAGCCAATGTAAATACCTTTGTTATCGTTGTGTATTTAGTTTTTGTTACACACACATCTATATTTGCATATACGATTATGTTATATATTTGTGTATGTGTATATATATACACTGTATATACACACATACATACTTATATATTATATATGATAATATTTACATATACAATATTCCCTAACCTATCCTATTTGTACACACACATACATACAATACAATAAATATATATATATATATATATATATATATATATATATATATATATATATATATATATATATATATATATATATATATACCATTTCAGATAATGAGTTGACCCAATTTTTTTAATCAGCGCCTTTATATGTAACCAAGATTTTTAGCTTTTGTGCCTTTCAAATATTTTTTTCCCTTGTATAGTAGACCATTTAATAGTCGCCCCCCCCCCCCAACCTCCACACTTATCCCACTCTCTCCCAACCGGTTCTACTCCACAGCACCTGAATAAGTGTTCTGCTGTTCCCTCCTCTTCCTTGCATAAAGGTCACGAAGGTCGTCCTCATATTTTCCCTTAAAATTAGCTTTCATATTTACCATATTTTAGCCTTTCTTTCGTTATTAGTACTGTATAGTTCTTTCCAAGCTCATTGAAAAGCTATCTCTTACCTCTCCCTTCTATAACTCCAACTTACTTGAATTGAAGTGAATAAAGAATTTAGGCCAAAGGCCAAGCACTGGGACCTATGAGGTCATTCAGCGCTGAAACGGAAATTGACAGTAAAAAACTTTGAAAGGTATAACAGGAGGAAAACTTCGCAGTTGCACTATAAATCAATTGTTAGGAGAGGGTGGAAAGCAAGACGGAAGAAAGAGAATATGAAAGGAGGTACAGTAAAAGGAACGAAAGAGGGTGCAGCTAGGGGCCGAAGGCACGCTGCAAAGAACCTTAGGTAATGCCTACAGTGCACCGCACGAGGTGCACTGACGGCACTATCCCCCTACGGGATCTAACTTACTTTAATTTTATCTTCCTCTTCATTTCTAGCATTTTTTTTTTTTGCGTAATATTTTAATCAATTATTTTCTTCCTCCGTTTTCGTTGCATAATTCCTCAGGTTTCCGTGGTTATGTTATTCATTGGATAACTGTATAATAAATTTAGTAGTTATCGCGTGGATGTCTTAATTTCCATTCCTCAATTTCTCTTATCAATCTCTTTCTGGACATTATTATTATTACTATTATTATTATTATCAGCAACCCTATTCATATGGAACAAGCCCACACAGGGCCACTGACTTGAAACTCGAGCTCCCAAATATGGTGTTCATTTGAAAGCAGAAACAAAGGTAATGGGAAAAAAGAAGAGATAAGTTATCAGAAAAGAAAAAAACATTAACAAACTAGTAAATAGATAGATAATAAAGTAAGTCAATTATTATAATACAGTACAAGAAGGAGAATTGACTTAGGGTAGCAATGCATTGCGTCTTCACTTGTGCTTTTGAAATGACTGTTGCACAACAACTAAAGATGTCTTGAAAAAATGAAATTCATTTATATTCTCCCTTGCTTGAGAATGGCCATATATCTGATTCTGTCATGTGGTTGCTCAAACTGATATCACAGTCCTGGATTTCATTGTTCTCAGTCCAATAGCCGGCCCCCAGAAAAACTCCTTTCACGAAGCTCTAAATCTCAATGTGAATTAACATTATTCCCTATTTTTACAACGGTCCAATACTCCTTAGTAGGATATCCTGCTTAAGTTTTTATCTATTTATTGTTAGAACAATGTCTTCAGTCTTCTGTAAAGCACTCTCTTAGGACCAGGTCTCCATTCAATTTTAATCCACTTAGGAAGATGGAAAATGTACATCTAAAGGTATTTATACTCACTGGCAATTTCTATGGAACCTCTCTTGACCTCAGGTTTTATACTCTTTTGTTTCATATTTTTCATTTACTAATTACAATTAGTGATTTACTGTTGAGTTTTTTTTTGGCTAGTTCATCAATCAACAGTTGCCCCATTGTTATTGCTACTCCTTTCCTATTAGCTGGAAAGTAATATCATCAACAAATACAATTATATCTACATCAATGCTTCTTATCAGTTTATATATATATATATATATATATATATATATATATATATATATATATATATATATATATATATATAATATACATATATATATATATAATTATATATATGTTTATATAATATATATATATATTATATATATAATATATATGTTCATATAATATATATATATTATATATATAATATATATGTTCATATAATATATATATATATATATATATATATATATATATATATATATATATATATATATATATATATATATATATATATATATATATATATATATATATATATATATATACACACACATTGCAAAGATAGCTACACCTGCTGGAAGCCTGTCTCAAAAAGACAGTACACCACAGACCTGTTTGCGAAATAACCAGTGAAGAACCAGGAACCAGGAACAAGAACCATTAGAGATGAGAGGTTCACCAGAGTGACTTCCTCATTTACAAAGAATCCACCAATGCCAAGAAATTTGATATACGGGAATTATACCCAAACTGTGAGACTGGTGGATGATACATGTATATGAAATTGGGTTTTATCTCTGAAACTTTATATAGCCTGCATTGTTTCTTTTTGTGTACTTACACTGAAGTAAGCTATTTGTTGATTAAACAGTGAAGTGCTGAGGTGCAAACTATCCACCACTGCCAAAATAATATGGAATTCGGGAATTATTCCCAAACAGTAAGACTGGTGGATAATAACTGCACATGAAATTGGGTTGTGTCTACGAAACTTTGTTTATATTGTTTCCACACTAAAGTAAACTATTTGTTAATTAAATAGTTATGTGCAAAGTTGTACCTTATCAAACGTCAGAGTTCTCAGCTGGATTTGATACTCAAGTTGAGCATAGCGATAGCATTTGCATATTAAAAATAGTTTTTTACTTTTCCTTGATCATTCTGCGTTGACGAGAAATTTGTCTAAAATCGATATACTATTAAACTTAGGGGACTTTTGCTAATTGGTATGTTTCTGAAATGGGAAGCTTTGGTTTTGCATATTTCAGTAAAAAAAAAAAAATTATGAATTTGTATATTTGATTATTTGCTGTGACTTTGCGAGCTGTTGTTAACTCATGGTGATATATGGCAGTAGCTACGAAGAGTTCACTGTCATACATTTTTAAAAGCACACACATTTAGGCAACCATTTGCGAAGCTCGCCTGAGGCAGAGTAAATATTCATCTAGGGCTGCACATCTTTAAATAAATCATGGACTAACTAAAACCTACTTTATTAGATACTGGCCAAATTGCACTTACATTACATAACAGTATAAATAGATTGCACTTAACCTAGATGTACAATACGGAAAAGACGAGAAAATACACTAATGCCCAGTTTATCACTAAAAGAATATACAACAGAATAGCCTTGTGAGAAAAGTTTATAAGAGAAATATTTCAGGCCCTTGTTACTGAATGGTGCATTTCAGATCTAATCGATGTATTTTTGTTAAGTTTATCGGGAAATAATTTACTTCTCTTGATCTTAAAATGGAACGACCGTCTTGTTGTATGTGGTATAAAAGTTGGTCTTTCCTTTTCTTTCTTACTTTGGTGTATTTGCTAACAATTTGCTGTAGAATTTGCTTCAGACAGAATTCAGGTCCTATGTTGAAGATTACATAAACTTGAATTTTTGACAACATTAAAAGGTTTCTTGAATAGTCTTGAATATTTGCTGAAGTACAAAATGGGAAACACTCCATCCAGCCCAGAATATGAGCCGGCTAGCCTGGGAAATCTTATCTAGTGTAACGACAGGACCAGACCAATGGTCTACAAAGATCTACAAAACGGTTAGGTTAGTTCAGAAACAAGTGAACTACAACTGACACTGTTACTCGACTGAGAAGATCTCCCCCAAGTGTTATCCTTGCCTGCCACATAGACAGCTCTGAAGTGGTAAGCTTGCGCACTTAAACCTAACCCTGATACGGTCACTCTTCCCCTTGAAGCTCTCGATACAATAAGGGTTTATCATCCGTCTATAAAATGAATGCCTTACCATGACGACAAAAGCCTAATCAGACCTAATGATACCAGAAAGCATGGCGTGGCACCAACTTTCAAAAGTAGAATGTAATTTTTTCCTGATCAAGCATAGCCACTGTGACAAGGGTGAGTTGAATACCTTTCATCCTGATCAAGCAATACCTCCTGACGGAGCAGCCTTCGTGGTGCTGCCGCAGTAGTAGTATTAATCGAGAGTAGCCTTTGAAACGGCTCCGCGAAGACTGTGTCGACAAATAATTTGAAGCATCAGTCCTTCAGAATGAAAGTTAAGAGCCAGTTGACCAGCTCCTATTGTATATTATCAAAAGGTCAGTGGACACTTATCTCTGCTTCAGTTGGTTGAAAAAATTACATAGGTCCACACCAGTCCCCTTAAAAAATCAAACAACCAGCCTGCATAATTGTTTATTAGCAGGCTATGAATATGGTATGTATCAGAATTTAGATGTTTTTTTGCTATTAGATAGCATGTTAAAGATAGCTTTATTGAATTATTTTGTTCTCAGCCACAGTGTCGTGAAAGAAGATTGGTGTAGTTAAAGGAGGAGTTCCTTTTAATGGACATCTGTGCTCTATAATTTTTTAGGGACATCTGTAGCAGATGTACTTTAATATCATGAGAAACTATTGCTGGAATGCAGGACATTCCTCTTGGTTTGTAACGAGACTGTGGCCTCTTGTGGTCCAACTCTCTCTTTTGCTCTTGAAATAATGACTGATTGATTGATTTACAGATTTTAGGCATACATGTCAAGCACCCGGTAACTACGGCCATCAGCGCTGAAACGGAAACTGACAGTAAAAGTTTGACAGGTGTAACAGGAGGAAAACCTCGCAGTTGCACTATGAATCGACTGTTAGGAGAGGGTGGACAGTAAGATGGAAGAAAGAGAATATGAAAGGAGGTACAGTAAAAGTAATGAAAGCAGTTGCAGCTAGGGGCCGAAGGGACGCTGCAAAGAACCTTAAGTAATGTCTACATTGCACCACACGAGGTGCAATGACGGCACTAACCCCCTACGGGGATGGAAAAGTAATTTATCTGCTTTTTAAAAGGGAACTTGTGTCCTTTCCTTATGGTAAGATCAGGTAAATTTTCTGTAAATTTAGTTTTTGTAGAAAAAATTGTCATACGATATGACAGTTGAACACTTTCAAGATTATTCACGCCAAATTTTTTTTTATCTATCTCATTCTTCATCACCTGCATATATTCCTCCCTATACTCGTATGTCATTATCATTCCGAAATAGTTTAATCGTTCCCTAAAATAAGAAAGGGCTTTATTTCCATATTTTCGATCATTTAAATGTTTCCTTTCACCTCAATCGAATGTTGAACTTGGAAGCGAGGAACTGCCACACTTTCAGCACTGGCATGTTGAGGATCTTCTTCGCTGGCAGTGGGCATTTGGGGTATGACCTCCCACAGGCCTCAATGGGGGCCGTGAAACCCTCTCTCATCGCCACCATGTAACGCCACATCAGGGAATCCGGAGAGCGTCTGACGGGCCCGTGCAGTGGTCTGCGAAAACAAGTTTTTATTTATTTTTCTTGACTGATACTAAGAATTTTCTCTCTCTCTCTCTCTCATATTATATTCAAAATGCTAAAGAAACAATGTAAGAAGTAGACCTAAGATAAACAATAAGAAAAGCGTCAAGTTTAGCTTATAAGACCAAATCCCTAACCATCTGTTTCTAATGAAATAGTTTTATCACATGAAAGTAGTTTGAAATGTTCTTCACTTGAGGAAATCATGTTTAACGAACACCTTTAACGCCTTAGTTTTAATTTACATCTATCAACTACAGGTGGGAACTTAACTGAATGAGTTAGAAAATGGCTTTAGGATATTTTGTGGATAAAATGTGGAGATGATCAACAGCTCATTTCTGATCTGCAACTAAGAAATAATAAATTGTGACAAAATAGTATAATTTTCATATGCAAAATTTTAATACTTCATAGCGACACATATCATTAAATATATAGGTCTCAATAAATCATTTAGTTACTAACAATACGTTGCAATTTGAATGTAAGAACAATCTCGAACAAATTCACTGAGCTCTCTAAGTAGCAAATAACCAATGTAGGACATTGTTTTTATAGGGTTGCTGTAATCAAGAACAAAGAATGTAAGTCAGCCTGGCTAATGGTTAACGAACTCTTATTTTGTCGATAAGAACTGGAAATGTGACAGCATTTTAATAAACCAGGCATAATACAAGTGATGAAAGCAAAGAGTGAAAAGGTGCAATTTCATACCTGAGTTCCTTCAAGAAAATCTCTGCAATTGGTGAAAAGGTCTCTGGTTCTGCAGCCAGTTCACATATGAGCCTTTCTTGACATCCCATGGAGAAGAGCTGCAAGGTGAAGAATTATCAGAATTATCAGTTACAGTGTGTTGTTTTAAATTTCTTTTGGGGAAGAAACTCAGTTCTGAGTCCATATACTGATTCTGCAATGATTGCGATGTGCTTTTGAAGGTGTGGTACTAGGCTGGTATTCAGTAATATTTCGTCGTTAAAAAATTTGCCTGGCTAATTTCGATGCACTGGACATAATCTGTTTTAAAAAATAAAGAATTCAAAGTTCACCAAGACACTTAGGGTAATCAACCCAGGCAATAATTGTCCGGTGAAAGCCTGGTCAGATTAATTTTTTCGTAGCACTAGGTTTATTTTATAATATAACTATTTTATTATATTTTAAAATTCATCCAACTGCATTTCTGTTGTAAAATAAATGGGAGAGCGCTACTATGGAACGCAGGATATCCACAATGTTTCCAAAATCTCTGGCTGCACCAACGCCACTGGTCAATTGCCATGAGTCCTGGGTGTGAGTTCCTAGTTTATGGATTTACTTCTTCTCTTTCGTTACCCTTTACTTGAGGAATGAGTCAAGGATACTTTCCTCTGTTTATTTATCTATTAATCTCCTTGACTGAACCTTTCATGGCTAATCAGTTCATGTCATTTCTGAACAGTGCATTTGCTTTGACTTCTGTCAAACTACTTTGTTCTTTTCTTTCATACTAGGCCATTCCATTTGTGAAAACACGCTTAGAATGTTCAATGTCTTTAGGTTGTTCCATTAAAATTATGCGCAATAATAAAGATAAAAGTGATTATAAACATACTTGCATTCATAAAAGTTTAATCTGTCTTATGATGTTTCTGAGCTGTTTCCAGATAGATGGCATCACATTGTGCAGAAAATAAGGTACATCACTGCATGTAATTTATCATTGGAATCCCACTGTTATTATCATTAATTGTATTATTATTGTTTTATCATTTCAACTACATTGTTAGAGCTAGATACGGTTAATGTGACTAATAAAACCTACCTCCAAATGCGCAAAATATACTGCGAGTTTCTCTAACTCCCCTTCGTAAGCAATGTCCCAGTAGAGTGCCTCTGGAATCTCATCATCTTCGTAGATCACTTCCTGAAGGCTGAGGGACCTCCCGAACTTCTGAGTTAGGGAGGGAACGGCCAAAGATACGGGGATGGAGAGGATGAAACCTGGCAATGTAAGAGAAGTGCTTTTGGGTTCTATGACTGAGCAGAGTCTAAGGTCGGTCTAATGAAAAGGAGGGGTCTTTACACTTTACAAGGAAGGGAAAGAGTTAGAATAAAACGTAAAGCAGAAAAAAAATGTTGTTTCCTCAGGTCCCTAATCTCAGGTTTTTATCTACGGAGTCATGACGCTGACTATTTTATTGTCTTCCACTCTCGGTAAACTCGCAAATCCTCAAAAGCATCATTTGTTGAAATCTGGTTTAGCTGCTAGCTTCGGCAGCCAATCATGAAGCGTCCCCACGGTCACTTACTCATATGTCACAAGCTGTCACTAGTTTTCCAACCACATGCCCAGTCAAATGCCTGTCTGCTATCCTGTTAAAGCAGGTAAATTTCTGGAAATAAAGTCAGGCTCACTCCAGGCTCCTGTATGTCTCTTTCCATTGTACTGCTGACCTCTATTAGCACCTGGTAGATCAACCTGGTTTTTGCATAAATATCCTGCCAGTTAACAGAATCAATACAAACATGCTCTACCACTAAAAAGAAGCTACTATAACACCAATGGACCAAACACAGTGCTTGAGTTCTAGCTTCGCTCTTCGTTGAGTGCTCAATGTCGTACTCCACTTGCCCATGGACCCAAAATGGTATTTGCATAAACTCCCAATAATTAACAGGCTCACAATAGTAACAGTAAAGTATTTTTGAGGAAAAAAAACCCAGGATGTCTATGGATGAACATGAATGCCATCAACCTATGCCAGAAGCAATACCAAACTCAAAAACAACCTCACATGCCTTAGCTGAGACACTCCTCAGAGGATGGGTCATTTGCTCTAGCATACCTGAAAAGTAAGCTTTAACCAAAAACCAGCCTTCATTTTTAAGATATGACCACCAGAACAAATTAATGGGGTCAGAATCTGCCAAACCATTATTTACAGCCCAGCCACTTATGGCACGGCAGAAAGAACCCATTGCTGCCTCAAGGCCGCCCTTATCACCAGATGCAGAGGCCCAGACTGACAGTCACAACTACCCTGGGTCTTCCTCAGCCTTCTCACTCTTTGCAGGAAGAAATCAGGGCCTCTCCTAATAAAGCAGTATTTGACAAATTGCTCTGCATTTCAAGTGGAGTCTTCGCACAAAAGCCAACGTCCAACCTAAAGAAGAGCTCTCAAGACTCATCAGAAATTACCACCCATGCAGACAAAGCTACAGGGAAACAAAGTATCAGTCTTCACCGAGAAGCGTCCAACAAGGCCTTCAAGCCTCCACTAACAGGCCCAGGACCCTACCTCGCATCACTCATGAGAAAAGAGCATTCAAGTTCCAACTCCTTCGGCAAAAGGCCTAGGCCTCCACTGACAGGCTAAAGCCTGCTTACCTGGAAGCAGACAAAGCACTACCACCCGGCCACCACGTCACCCTATCCAAGACCGGACATCAAGCCCGATCTCCACAAAAACTTGATCTCTGATAACATAGTTTCTTTTGAATAACATCCTAGTATCTTAACAGCATCCTGAAAGGCATCTACCTAGTAAGGACGTGGAACGGCTGCGTATATTTTATCTTGTATCAGCAAGTGCTATTGAAATATTCTGTTTTCAGTTTTCACAGTAACCAGTTTGCCAGCAACCTCGTGCCTTAACAACACCCTGAAAGGCAATGACCTAATAAGAATATGGAACAGTCAACTTGTTTCCAGTGTAAGCTCAAACTGTATCATCATTTGTAATTTAGTCATAACAACATACAAGCACCTATAATAACTTGAATATTGTTGTATCATTATTCTCTTTTGACTCTTCTGAGTGGGGAAGCCTGTAAGCCTTCAAAACCTTCACTACTGAACTCTGTTTTAGCAGCCCGCCAGCTACAGAAGCTTATAGTCACTAGAAGTACCTGTCACTAGTATCTGCACAACCATTCAATTAGTGTCACTAGTCTTATGTCCTTGAACTCAATCAAAACGGGTCAATTTCTGTAAATAAAGTCAGTCTTACTCTGGGCTATTGTGTCTCTTTCTCTTGCAGTCTAAATGAGAGAGAATAATTGCTGTTTGTTATCAGTGTGTGTGTAACTTATGGCCTTGTTTATTATCTGTCCAGATACTGAGAACAATGCCGAGCTTTAATTCGAAAGTTCAGGAAAACTCTTTATGTTTAACCTACATAATTCCACTTCAAATTTGAGCCTTTGGTTAATAACCACGATTAAAGCAATTATAAATGATGTGTGACACCAAGAGAGGAGTACCTCATGTGAAATTTATACATTGTTGAATAAAAAAATCAGACCTATCTATTTATTTGGTTAATATTTAGTGTTTCAGCTGTACATTATGAGATTTAATTAATGTATACTGGTGTAAATATAGGAATAACATTGCCTTACCAATAAGAGTAGGCGCGCTTGGATTCATGAATCCATACCTCCTCTGCCTGGAAGCATCTGAGAACGAACTCCATGAACAAGCAGTTATTAGCATAACCGCTGTTATCAGAGGGACCTTCCTCATTACAACCTGAAGTGATAGGAAGATAAAGATATTAAGTGCCTCGTTCAGACCACAAAGTTTTTAAATATATACATCTCACTCCTTTCTTAGTCTTCCGCGCTTTGTTCTGGGAAATATTGATAATTCTGATCTATGGAAGCTTGACAGATCAGGTTAATTTTGCTACATAAAGATGCATGGGCGTTTGGAATAACGATAGTACTGTGGGTTAATTATAAGGTAAAGGTCATTGTATATTTATATACCAGCACACGCAGAATTTGAATTTTTTTATTTACAGAGGAGAATGAAAATACAATTAGTGTGAGGTTTAGCTTGAACTAGCCTAATGTAGGTCAGAGTGGAAAGAGGAAAATAATAAACACTAAGCAGACTGGTGTATAATTCTGACGGGAGTGATAGGCTGAGTTCGAAACGTTACCTTTACCTTTCATCTCCAAAGCTCTAGAGGAACAATAATATATATATATATATATATATATATATATATATATATATATATATATATATATATATATATATATATATATATATATATATATATATATATATATACATATATATATATATATATATATATATATATATATATATATATATATATATATATATGTATATATATATATATATATATATATATATATATATATATATATATATATAATATACGTGCGTTAGCATTCCTTAATTTATTACTCATTGCTTTTTACCCAGGCGTTGTTACTCACATTATTTGATAATGGTTTACATTTCGTCGAAGCTTCCTGTGATAAAAAGCTCCTTTGAAAGTTCATATTATCGTTGCATATTTTTCCACATTTTGAACACTGCTACTTCTACTAATACTAATATTATTACTATTCCTCCAAGCAATAATGATGGTGATAATTCCTACTGTTATTATCATTCTCATTTGAAGTGTCTCTTTCTTGCTATTTTTCTTTCGGACCTTGCAAAGTGACCTTCAACTTTGACCAGATACCTTCGACCAAATACGTGTCAAAATGTGGCAACTGGAGTCATGATATCTCAAGAGTATATATATACAGTATATATATATATATATATATATATATATAAACAATGTGCAGGTCAAGCAGAACAGAAATTAGAACTTTTCTTGAAAAAATATAAAAAAAGTTCATTTTAAGATACAGAATTTCAAAGAGAGCTCAGAACTTTTCTTTTGGGAAAATAAAAGACGTGAATGTTAGGATACAAAATTTCAAAGTGATGGACATCATATAAGAAACATTACAGGAACTTCAGACATCTTCTTCTGCCAGTTGAATAAAAAAAAAACCTCGATTTATTCAGTAGTGTATACAAATACTTAACAATCATAAAAGAGTAATATGCCTGATTTTACGTTGACTCATACGCATAGCGGATATAGTTTTGTATATCTTCTGCCAATTGAATAAAAAATCTAGATTTATTCATATACACAAGTACATAATAAACATAAAAGTCAGTTAAATATGTCTGATTTAAAGTTGGTCGAACATACGTATATTGGATATAGGATAGGAATATATGATTTAGGCCAATGGCCAAGCGCCAGGGCCTATGAGGTCTTTCAGGGCTGAAACGAAAATTGAGAGTAAAGGAGGTTTGAAAGGTGTAACAGGAGTAAAACCTCGCTGAAACAATTGTTAAGAAATGGTGGATAGCAAGACGGAAGAAAGATAATATGAATGGAGGTACAGTAAAAGGAATGAAAGGGGTTCCAGCTACTGGCCGAAGGGACGCCGCAAAGAACCTTTAGCAAAACCTACAGTGTCCCCTGTAAGGTACACTGACGGCACTTCCCCTATGGGGGTGTCGGTTATAATTTTATATACCTTCTACCAATTGAATGAAAAACCTTAATTTATTGAGTAGTGTACACAAGCATTCAATATTCCTCAGAGAGTTAGTTTAATACATCTGGTTTCAAGAAGGCTGAACATACGTATCTATATCGGATATAGCTTTGCAAATACACAAAGAGCATGTAAGGCATATGTATGTGTATATGCATAATGGCGTATGCATGTGAATATTAATACGTGTTGTCAAAATCATCGCCTTCTTTATATTCATTCATTCGCATATATATGTGTTGTGACACAAGAATTCCCGCATTTGCAAATCATGCAATATTTAGATGTTGCGTAGATTGTGGTGCTTCCGGACGTTTCTGTGTTTTTTTCTTTCGCTTGGCGAATGATTCTCTCTCTCTTCTTCCGTCTCTTTCGTTCTCTCTCCTCCCTTTCTTCCTCTCTCTCCTTCCTTCTGTCTAGCTCTCTCCTATCCTCTTTCTCTCTCTCTCTTCCCTTCCCTCTTCTTCATTCTCTCTACTTCCCTTTCTTCCTCTTTCTCCTTCCCTCTGTCTCGCTCTCTCTCTTTCTCCGATTCCTCTTTCTCTCTCTCTCTTCCCTTCCCTCTCTTTCTCCTTATCTATCTCTCTCTCTCTCTCTCTCGCACAAATTCAATGTGTTCACGGCTTATAATCTTTTAGTTAAGACGCAGAGCAAATCTCTAAACAGATCAATTGTTTATAAAGTTAAAGATACCTAAATATTTACCTCGAGCGAGAGAGAGAGAGAGAGAGAGAGAGAGAGAGAGAGAGAGAGAGAGAGAGAGAGAGAGAGAAACAGGAGTCTGGCAGAGTCATGTGAATGTTCCCCATGCCAGCCGTGTCCCTACAACCCTATTTTATATCTCAAGACCATTCCTATTCATAAGGGCAGGTAAAGGGTCGCCGAAGCTTAATTGGTATGCCCTGCCCCTCCTACGAGTTGATAGCATTCGGCCAGGGGCATAACGGTTCGTTGGTAGAGGGACATGCGCAGTAGATGAATCTGTAATGGCGTCCCCTCCCCCCCCCCGCCAATTGTTCCGGGCATTAAGCTCACGCGTCGATGCTATGCCGAGAGAAGAAGTTTCTTGTGTGTCTTTCTGTGTCTCTCAGACGTGTTCGGGAGACACTGACCTCCAGGAATGTGACGAGGGCGTTCAAGTGCATACTGATGTTTTTTTGTGTATGGGAGGAGTATAAGAAGCGGAGGGACTTGCGTTGGTATGTGGATACGATTATACAGGAACACATGAAATACAGTGTATGTTTGTATGTATGTATATTATATTATATATATATATAAATACATTATGTATAATTATATATTATATATATATATATATATATATATATATATATATATATATATATATAGAGAGATAGAGAGAGAGAGAGAGAGAGAGAGAGAGAGAGAGAGAGAGAGAATGTTTGAGCGAGTGTGTGTATGTGTGTGGGTGTGTATGTGTACTGCATTATGATGACTATAGTGCAAATTAGTGACCGACCAATGAACGTATTTTGTATAGATCAGACGAATATTAAACATTAATATATTAAAGAAGCTAGTTTTTTGTATATAAGGAAAACTGTATTAGCGGATGGGAAGAATCAGTTACCTGCTCAACAAAGCAGGGAACTGGTAATGGTCTCACCCCCAGGGGTCCGCCTATGGTTTGCCGAAATATCTCTGAAACAGGTTTTGGAGAAACTCGCTCAAATCTTACGTGATCCCTCCCAGGCGATTCAGTAACTGTCGGCTGCTGAAAAAGATCTACCTGCAATCATGCCTATTCTCCCTAAGGTATGAAAATAGGAGATTCACCATCCATATCTAATGAAAAGATCTCGGTGCTACCTTGGCTAGTTATCTAAGCGTCACCTGCTCCGAGGTGCTAGTACTAAACATAGGAGGAGGCTCCTTGGGACGCCGGGTTCAGTACTAGCCCCTCGGGGATCAAGGTATTATATAAACCCATTTTGTGTGGTCGACAAATTATATGTATAAACGATATCTTCGTGCAGCCGTCTACTTGACATTTACCATACGGTGTTTAGTACTAGCACCTCGGAGTAACAAGCCAAAGTAGCAGCCAGATCTGCTTGTAGCCATATTTAAGGATTAACTCGCCCACCAGAGGAAGATAGAGGTCATAAAATATTTCCAGTGGGTCCTGTTTACAAAGATGGTTCTCACTGAGAATATAATCTTGATAGCTGATAGAGGCTTAGACGGTGATATTATTGAAGGGTGACTGGATGCAACGGTTGGGAAGATTAAGAGTAGAGAGAGAATCCTAACTGTACTATACAGGAGTTTAATA
>NC_089780.1:16217665-16240165 GCF_040412425.1 Macrobrachium rosenbergii
GCCGGCAGTCGACTGGGCGGTTATACTGTCCTCGTCACAGTAACGAGAGATCAGATCAGGTGGTGTGACTTTATTTGGCTCACATCCTCGGGATATCAATTTAGGGGTGGGGGCGGGGGGGGGGGGTTAGCATTACGTTATTTCACCCTCCTATCTAGGATATTCCTAAGTCTCCGTCAGCACAAGTCCGGCAAGATCGTTGGCAAGAACTGAATCGGAAGTTGCAAACAGATGCGTTCTTTAGTCTCATTTGCGATTTAATTCATTTCTTTAGTCTGTTTCCTATGTATTCCGGTTTTTAATGTAAATACATGCTAAATATTAGTCTCACACAAAATTCATTTAATTTCTTTAGTCTCAGGGCTGAATGAATTAATGTTTCCAATGTTTTGGGTCTTAATATAAAGACATGCTAAATAACTAAAAAGGATATGAGACTAATCTTCTTATAGGCATTTTCAGGTAGTTCACGTTCGTTTAAAATAAGGTAACTGTTAGGTTGTGAGCCAATCTCCTAATACTGTTTCATGGGATACCACTAAACTTTTTGAATATAATTAACCTAGAGTCTGACTGTCTGTCTGTCTCTCTTTCTCTAGAGAGCACAAGCACAAGTTTTTCTCATCGCAGCCAGGGAAGGTTTCATACTGATATTCAATTGTTTCAGTATGTAGAATATTGTTGATTTTTGCTATTACCTCCAGATGGACAGGAACAAAAAAAAGAAATTATTAACAAAAACACCAACACTTACAGCAGTGGTTATCATTTCTTGCCTTGCAGGTGGATTTGGTCTTGTTATTATGCAAGTAAGACAGATGTACTATACGTTATAAAAGCATCGTGAGGGAATTTAGCAGACGATGATCTGAAATGGGAAGATTACATAACAGGTCAACGATACTGGAGTGTGTGTGTGTGTGTGTGTGTGTGTGTGTGTGTGTGTGTGTGTGTGTGTGTGGAGGGGGCAGGTGTTCTTTACGTCACAAGGCGCATTAGGTACATATATGGATATATATAAAAAAACAAAGTTATACAAATACTCTTTGCAGAGGATGATGACATTACGTCTTGTTTCTATAACGGTATGATCGCGTAATTCATAACCCTAGGCTTACACCTTTTTCGATCGCCTTACTGATTGTAGTTGCATAAGCCAATGAAGCACGCAGGTACATTAATCAAAATTCATTGAATAATAATTATTACGCGTGTTAGAAGGATCAAGGATCATCTCTTAAAGTCGGGAGCAAGGAAGACTGAGAAGAGAAATAGTAAAATTAAAAAGTGCAGTCAAAGGACAGGCACACCTGGACAATCTCTGAGTGATATAAACAAAAGTCAAACTGCACCGGTAGTAGACCTTTGTGTAGGAATAACTCTGTCACTGATGATCCTGTTCCTGCAGATTAGCATACAGCAACTGAGAGCCTTTTTTCACAACTAGTACTACTTTTGACAAATTCGAGTCTTAGGAAAGTACAGTATCAAATAGCACAGTAACAGAGATGGAGTCGGTGGAAAATGTAAGTATTGCTGGAGAAGCAACTAAGAAAATACGACTATGGCATAATGAAAACTGAACTCCTTGGGAATTACGGAGATTGCTCTGGCAGACAGTAAACTCTCTGAACAATTACAAACGTTTTTGCCAAAGCGGTTACTTGAGACTATATACCTCTAAATCTGGTTGCAGCGCATTTGCTTGTATGTTTTCTGCATTTATAAAGAGTGCGTAACAAGGTATGCAGTTTTCAAGAATATAGTTCCATTATTGTCATTACAGTCAGTACGTACGTGTTTGTTTTTTTTATGTGTGTGTATGCGTTGTGTATCAGCAAATGGTATTATATATGAATGTAAACTTGGAGGGAATCTACAAACCTTTAGGCCTCAAACGCTAGGCCAATACACTGGATTACCCAGTTAGTATGGTCTATGTCTATTCTAGATCAGCCTCACGTTCAGCAATCGGTCCCCGTCCGTTTATTTAATTTAGCCCGTTGGCAATGACTGTTAGGTCTGCTTAACGGCGAATCACTTGATAGTTATGCGCCCAACTCAAAGAAACTAGACAGTTGCGTATGTAGACAGTAACCTCTATCCTTGAGCTTTGCAGGAGCAGGGTTGAGACACTTATAAATTTATTAGCATTGTAGTGATTTGTATTAATAATTATCTTGTGATATATGCTTTAGAATTTAGAACTTTATTCTATAAATCTGCTTGTGAACAAAGGAACCGCCAAGACAGGTTGTAGTAACTTCAAGAGTATACAAAGCATCATAACTTTAAAAAAATAAACAAGATGCAGCCATGATGTTCTACTGGGAACATCTGCAGCTGCAATGAACGCACCCAGTAAACAACTGATGCCATTCTTCCTTTCTTAGCTCATCATAAGTCTTCCTGTCTTGGCAAAACCACTGCTGTATTTGCGTATTAGCGAAGCCAAAGTCTGTCATTTCAGCGAAACTGACAGACAGAGTAATGATTGATCTGTGCGCACAGTCCATCGTAGAGAAGTCCCGCTCCTGTTACCTTGTTGACCACTCCACACTGGTCGGTGAAATCAGGCTCATCAACGTCCCAGTGGTTTTGGGGGATTTGGGTACCGTCCAGCCACACGTTGTTTCGGATTCCAACCCAGTACCAGTTGTCAGTACCTTCAATTACGGTGTAATTATTGTATAAATATTATGTGGGAGAATTTAGAGTTCATTTCTATGGAAATTGCCGTTCGCAATTCCATGGATATTGTATATTGTCAGAAGGTAGGCCTATTTGCAATTCCAGGGATATTGTATACTGTATTGTCAAAAGGTAGGCCTATTGAAAATCCAAATAGTTATTCGATTTGTCATACGGTTGTATATTCAGAAATAAAAACATGCTCTTAAAAATAATACATTTCTCGCACAGACACGTAAAATACATTTGAATGTAAGTACATGTGTGTGCTTGCAACACACACATACACAATCAGCCAAAGTTCGTCTTATGACTGAGTGATGCAATGCAGTGGTTGGCTCACACATGCTAAGCCAGAAGATTTCTCTTGGTCTACCGCCCACCAGTCCACCTACAGTAGCTGTAAAGGATACCAACGACTGCAGGGGTCAAGAAAAGGGACTTGGGGCTAGCAGCCTCATCCCTAAAGACCTAATGAAACACCGAAAGGATTTATCTTTCAAGTTTTAAAGAGGAAAAGGAGTGTGGTGAAGACAAAACAATATATATATACATATATATTATATGCGTGTGCACAAATGTAGGTAACACTCACCAACCAATCCATGCATAGGCCTACACACACACACAAACAGAGAATACCTACGTGCATTCTGCACGATGTAATCCCTGAACGCCTGGATGTCCTTTGCAATGAAGAGATCTCCTCCGTGGGACAAGCAGGACGTCCTTGCGGCATCCCAAGTCTTAGCCATCTCGTGCAAGAAGAGGCAACCTACAAGGGGGCCTGCATCGTGGAAGGACCCACCTGAAGAGGGAACACTATTCTGTTTACATTTCCGTTCTCTCTCTCTCTCTCTCTCTCTCTCTCTCTCTCTCTCTCTCTCTCTCTCTCTCTCTTTTCATAAGATAATCGTTTTATATTAAAGGTGTATACTGACAAAAGAATGATAAGGCTGGGAATAATGTTACAAGAATAACGAAGATAGCAGATGATGACAGATGAATCTGAAGATATGTTAGATGTTAATTAAAACTGATCTAAATAAGTGAGAAGAAGAAGAAGAAGAAGAAGAAGAAGAAGACAAGGACTATAATAACATGTTATTTGTCATGGTGGGTCATATAATTACCTCACTGCCATTGTTCTCAGACCTTGGGTTGTAACCTAGTCTCTACGTCAGTCTTAGTAAAAAGGGTACATTCAGGCGCATTTTCCTAAACATTTATATTTTTCCTGATCATGTTTTACTATTTGTTTATCTTTATACATGCAAGCTTATTAATGATCCTATCTTTAATATTTTGGATAATTGATGAAGTTATATGTGTATTTATGTATGTATATATGTGTGTGTGTGTATGCCTATATATATATATATATATATATATATATATATATATATATATATATATAAAAATATTAAATAATGAATTAATTAATCATCAAATTGATATATATTATATATAAATATATAAATAATGAATTAATTAATATCAAATTATAATAAATAAATATAAAATATTAAATAAAAAAATATTAAATTATTAATCATAAATTAATAATATATATATACATACACATACACATACACACATACATACAAAACTAGAGTAACTGGCTATAAAGGTCAAGGATTATTAATTCTGTAAATAAAGAATTTATTATCTGGTCAATAAACATTAAAACAGCTTACCAGGAGCAGTCGAGACCGTGGTGAGAGTCCCATCCGTGCACTTCATCTTGGTGCAGCTGCTGACAGCCGTCGCGCCATTTTGTACGACAAGGTTGTCCAATATGCACTCTGGGGAACGACGAAGGAAAGTAATGACATTCTGACATATACATATACACACATATACATATATATGTATATATATACTTGGCTAGCATCTTCCTACCATATGCGGTTTTTGTGTTATGAAATTCGCACCAAAGCTCTGAAGGGTTAGCCTTCCTTGCCTGGGTTAAGTTCTATGTTTAAATTAACATGATTTATCCTGCTGAAATGACCATGTGCTTACATATACTTGAAGTTTAATGGCTGACTGAGAAACTGGATCCTTGCCTAGGCTTTTAATATTCGAAAGAATAATGTTTCAGGCTAGTAAACTTTACATGAAGTATCCTATCCTAGGTTCGTTGGAGCAGCCGAAAACAATGTAGCCTACTTGGGAATCTTGGAACAGTATCCTAGCCTAGGCTTCTTTGAGTAGTCGAAAAAATATTGTAGCTTGCTAGAGAATATTACGAGCAGTATCCTAGACTAGGCCCAGAGATGCTTAGCCTATAGGGAATTGCAGTTACAGCATCCTAAAATGGGCTTCTCTGTTGAGTGGCAAAAAAAAATGTTGTATCCTACTAGGGAATTTCTGAAGCAGTTTCCTAGACTGAGCTTTTATTGTGGGTTAGGCTAATACACATGATGATTACTTACAAGGCAATAGTACACCTAAGATGCAAAGGCCACAAATAGTTGTCACTCTGGTGGAAAGCAGATGGCTAACTGAATGCCATTTCTTAGGACAGCATGAGAGTAAAAAGTTACCATCCTAACTGTACTGTATGCTCTGTACCCACAGTCAAATGTGGCAGAAAAGCTAAGGGGCACTGCAAAAGAAAGCCGAGTCTCTTTCTCTTGTAAGCATTGCCCTAAAAGACCTGATTTGTGTTCATGCTTTCAGATTTTTCATGCTGTGAAAAGGTACAAAAAGATAATGCGAATACTAAAGAAATCTAAAGGAAATTTCTTTTTTTGCATAGCAATTTTTTAATTCAAGTCCTGAATGAGAGAAAGATTATTTAATTTTAAAAATGCGAAATTTTTTAATAATAATTTCATATTTACTTGTATTCGACAATTAGAGGAATATTTCCACAAATGACAAATTTTTTACATTTTTTCAGTTTTCAAAATGGCCCATTGGCTAATCACCATTGAATAAAAATTACGCTGCAAAATAAGACTATATCTGGAGAGGAAATAGCCTTCCCTATTTTACAGAGGTTATTTAGCATTTTCATTTTTTCTGTGGTAACTTTCGTTTTCAAGTCCCTAGGTTCCTTCTGCAGTTCAAGTGTTGCATTATAATAATGACATCATTCTGTTGTCTTCTGAAATTATCAAGTTCTTTCGTTCACGCTTACCTACGCAATCAGTATCTGCTAGTACATTGCTTTAATTTCAAGGTTAAAATTAGGTCGTTAGGGATTCCAAGACAAGGGTTAAAAACATAACATTATCAAAACCATTATGTTAATGCTGCAACTCAAAGAGTTAGGATACGGAAAAGGCAGGAAACAGTAATACAAAAAACTTGACCGCTGACAATATTAGAAAAAATGAGAAAAACATCCACACTGCCTAATAACGACCTGAAAAATGAACCGCAGACGAAAAATTCCAATTTCAAGCAGAGTAGGACTACACTACTCGCCCTTACCTTTATCGAGCCTCGTGTAGCAGACCACTGCATCGCTGGTGCTGTCTTGACGAAAGGGGGATACTAGGACATCGTACAGAGTACATACATCGCCGACATAGCACATCAGAAGAGCCCAGTCAGTCTGGGCTGCCATCCCTGCGCACGGTAAACGACCAAACGTCTTGAAAGAGTATGTCTGGTTAGCCGTTGTGAGCCGTGTGGGTGATACTGTGACTCGTCTGAATAACTGACCCTCTCCATTCGCAAGGACTGGAAAACCGTTAGTGTTAAGGAGAATACCGCACGAAGAAATCGTTAATTAATTGAATTTTTTGGCTAAACGATATAGAAAATGGTGTACGTATGTAGTACAGGTGAGACAATCTGAGAAAATTACCGAGATTGTGAGAAATTTGCTGTCTTTTGTTTACGTTTTCACGTTAATTGAATGGCTGGTACTAAACGTGGCGGAAGCTCCGCGAGACGCAGTGTTTAGTACCAGCCCCTCGAGGATTAGGTAAAAATATAAACAAAAGACGGTGAATTTCTCATTATCTCGGTGAATTTATCATATAATCACGCCTGCTCTACATATACACACCATTTTCTACGTTGTTTAGCCGAAGAATTATATTAAAAAACGGTATATTCGTGCGGACGTTTCCTAAACAAGACTTTTTAATGTAGAAGACATTGGAATGGGGATGAATAAGCCGTCATCTACCAAAGGCCACAGAAAAGAAAGGAATGAGCTTAGGCCTAACGCCGATGGTCTCATTAAAACTGAATCTTGAACGATAGGCTAGGATGCAAAATCTAAATTTAATAACTAAATAATTTAAGTAACATCGTAACATCGTATTTTTAAAAAGCAAGAATACCACTGTCTTCATTTCGTATAACGTCCTTGACGTGGTTGCCTGCGAACGACGGAAATCAAAAGGAAAAGAAGAGAGTTGCTCTAGAAAAAGAAGAATGAAAAACGATATGAAAAAGGCTTCCAGGACACCAAATAATAAATTAGCAATCATACATAAATCCTACTTCATGCAAATTTGATGCGGCATTGATTCCCGCCGTCAGTCAGTGCTAGAAACAAAAGGCAATTGAGTTTACTGTTACCATAAATAAAGTTGCCAGAAGCTGCAAGAAATGATTTAAACGTCTCAGATTTGAAGCTTTGAGAACCGTTATTTTTGTTTCACGGTTGTAACGAATGTCATCAGATCTAACTTTAGTCTTCTTGCTAACCATTTTTTGACTAGTGTATAAGAGTTTTCAGCATTCGGAGACAATAGCAAGTGGAATTTAATAATTTAGGCCAAAGGCCGAGCGCAGGGGACCTATGAGGTCAAGCAGCGCTGAAACTGAAATTGACAGAAAGAAGGTTTGAAAGGTGTAACAGGAGGAAAACCTCGCAGTTGCACTATGACTCAATTGTTAGAAGAGGGTGGAAAGTAAGAAGAAAGAAAGATTATGAACGGGGGTACAGCGACAGGAATGAAGGGGTTGCAGCCAGGGGCTAAAGGGAAGCTTCAAAGATCCTTAATTAAAGCCTACAGTGCACCGGATGAAGTGCTCTGACGGCCTTCCCCCCTACGGGGACAATAGCAAGCACGATAGACACATCTACTTGTCAAGCCTTAGTAAAGTATTAGACTTCGGGTAAAATCGGCCATTTATCATAGATAACATTCAACCCAGTCTATTCTGACAGAAACATTAACTAAAATCTTCCTCTAAAGTCTGCCACTTATCATAAATAACATCCTATTCAATCCATTTTAATTTAATAGATGCATTAACTAAAGACAGAATCAGTCATAAATCCTAGAGTAACCCTTTAACGGTTTTAATAATATATATATTAGGAAAATAGAAAGCAAATCTTCATTCCACACTAAGTGACAGGCTGGAGGAAAATTTATTGTGGTTACTTTCATAAATATCAATCACTGACGAAGGTACCAAATGTAAACCACTTCCAATAAATATTAGGTCGTTAATAAATAAAATCAGGGACAGGTTTACTTTAGATCATAAATATACTAAATGCTAGTAATTCCCGACTCTTGCAAATCGAATCCAATTGTGATCCCAATGATTTATTATTAAACAATCGGGTGATACCAATATTTTCACTCCGCAAATCACGGTGTTTTGATAAACGGGTCAGATTCATGCTATACTCTGCCAAGTGCTGAATTAAATTTAAATTTAAACTGCATCGAGGTAATTCTAACGATATATAACTCCTAAAACGCTAGATCAAATTAACTTGTACACAGATCAATATGATGTTTCTGAAGAAATGCCGTTTTAGATACGTTACGAAAATTTCAGTTACGCCACAAAAATAATTTCACTGCTTTTTTTGACGCAGCTTTAGACTGAATTTAACAAAACAGCAGCAAGATTTGAGCGTCCTTACCACCAGACGTTCTCCGCAAGAAGAAGAAGAAGAAGAGGAAGTAAACAAACTGGCGGGTGACAGACCCTCGACTTCCGGAAGTCCTTCGCCTCTCTTTGCAGACGTTGTAGTTCCTCATTGGTTCGTCTCCTCTGCCTGGTAATAGTAAGAATAATAACAATAGTTGCAACGACAACCACACCAGTTACAGGGGTTATTACTTGGTTGTTTTCCGCGAAAGGAGGTGACTTTAAAGCAAATTACGATAACATTCACTGACTCATTGGAACTGCAATAATAATAATAATAGATTAGAATAGAATATACAAAATATAATAATAATAATAATAATAATAATAATAATAATAATAATAATAATAATAATAATAATAATAATAAATAGAAGAGTAATAATAATAATAATAATAATAATAATAATAATAATAATAATAATAAACAGAATGGAGTATACAATTGAGGTCGATAGCCAAGCGCTGGGACCTATAAGGTTTGAAAGGTGTAACAGGAGGAAAACCTCTCAGTTGCACTATGAGACAATTGTTAGAAGAGGGAGGAAAGAAAGATGGAAGAAAGAGTATGCACGGAGGTACATAAAAAGGATATTGAAGAGCAAAAACCACCTCCTTTTTGTGATCTGACATTAGAGTTTGTGCCGAGTTTCGATTAACTATTTCATGTACAAAAAACCATCATGTATTTTACGTATCACATAGCCTTCAGTTGGTGCAGTCTTTTAGTTTTCTGTGAAAGAAAACTACTGAGATAGCTATTTGTCTGTCCGTCCGCACTTTTTCTGTCCGCCCTCAGATCTTAAAAATGACTGAGGCTAGAGGGCTGTAAATTGGTATGTTGATCATCCAGCCTCCAATCATCAAACATACCAAATTGCAGCCCTCTAGCCTCAGTAGTTTTGATTTTTTTTAGGTTAGCCATGATCGTGCGTCTGGCAGCGCTATATGTGCCAACAACATAGGCCACCACCGAGCTGTGGCTGAAAGTTTCATGGGCCGTGGCTGAGAGTTTCATACGCTGTACAAGAAAACTCGATTGCGCCGAAGAAACTTCGTCTTATGTTTTACTTGTTTAATATTGTTTTCATCGGCGTGTAATTGATGTACTGTAATAGGCTTCCTAGTCACAGAAAGATGTTCAGTTGTTACAAATACAATGAATAAAGAACAATGAATACCCACTATTAGGACAAAAGGGAATGAAAGAGTGGAAAGAGGAGATATATAGTTAAAATTAATAAAGAACGATAAACATTCTCTATTAGGACGAGAGGAATGAAGGGCTGAAGAAAGTTAAGTATACCTCGGTTTTACCAGACCACTGAGCTGATTAACAGCTCTCCGGGCTGGAAAGAGGAGATACACATATATAGAATTAAAAGGGAAAGAATGATTTGCTGCAAGAAACTCAAGACCGGAGAAAATGGAGAGCTGAAGAATGACGTAATGGAAAAAAAACACTGAGCTAAGGAACAGAAGGCTACATAAATAAGTCAAAAAAACTAAATAATATGGAAGAAACTTACCACAAACCAAAATACGAAATAGTGGTACGTACTGCAATTATCTAAACTATGCACTATCCACAGAACCCCATAAAAATAGGAAACTTTCAAGACTGGAAGCCGCCTGACCTAATTTACACTAGATAAACTCCACGTCTTGGTGTCAGTTACAGACATAATACAACAAACATCATCAAACGCCCGTGGGAGGGTAGTGCCGTCAGTGCTCCTCGTGCGGTGTACTGTAGGCATTACTTAAGGTTCTTTGCAGCGTCCCTTCGGCCCCTAGCTGCAACCCCTTTCGTTCCTTTTACTGTACCTCCTTTCATATTCTCGTGCTGTGCACTGTGGACATTACTCAGGGTTCCTTGCAGCTTGCCTTCGACCCCAGCTGCAATCCCTTTCGTTCTTTTACTGTACCTCCTCTCATATTCTCTTTCTTCCATCCTGCTCTCCAACCTCTCCTAAAAATTGATTCATAGTGCGACTGCGAGGTTTTCCTCCAGTTACAATTTTCAAAACTTTTTAACTGTCAATTTCCGTTTCAGCGCTGAATGGCCTTCGGCCTAAATTGTATATTCAATTCAATTCAATTCAACAAACATCATCAATAAGAACTAAAGCAACAACACTAACTACCTGAATGCCAAGCAATAACCACGAAGAGGACGTGTATTTAAATGTATAACAGCTATTCAAAACACTAAGCGACACAATTAGTAAAAAAAAAAAAAGAATTACGCGAGTTCGTGTGGATGAAATATAGCGCAAGGTGCACCTCTGTTTATGGCAGTCAGGTAATTTGCAATTGGCGGATGGAACAGGTGAGGTGAATTCTGATTGGCCGCAATATGACCTTTTTGTTGCCCTCGATTCCAAAGGCGTTGAGGTCATCTTAATTGTGTGTTGATGGTGTTTGGTTATGAGTAAGGGGTTGGGTATGTACCCTAGTGGTGTGGTTGGTGTGGCGGTTATATTTCTCTCTCTCTCTCTCTCTCTCTCTCTCTCTCTCTCTCTCTCTCTCTCTCTCTCTCTCTCTCTCTCTCTCTCAGGTACTTGGCACCAAATAATAATAATGACAAAACTCAAGACGAGACACGAAGACTTAAGAATGTGTGGTGCAGACAATTTAAAAGCAATGTAAATTGCTTTAAAAGCAAGACTCGGTGCTGGCATAATGCTAACTTAATCTATAACGAGAGAACGCTCTCTCTCTCTCTCTCTTTCTCTCTCGTAGGTACTTGGCGGCAGATAATAATAATAATAATAATAATAATAATAATAATAATAATAATAATAATAATAATAATAATAATAATAATAATAATAATAATGGAAAATCGGTATAAACATAAAAATTATGACAAAACCTCAAGAAGAGACACGAAGATTTAAGATTGTGCGGTGCAGATAATTTAAAAGCAAGACTCGGTGCTGGCATAATGCTTCAATTTGCGAATTATTTTAAAAGCAAGACTCAGTGCTGGTATAATGCTGCAATTTACGAATTGCTTTCAAAGCAAGACTCAGCGCTGGCATAATGCTAACTTAAGTTTGTCATGAGCAAATAGAATTTTTGATGAAAATAGAAATGGCGGGAGGATTTGGAGACGAGAGAGTGGCCTGTTCAATGCAAAAGTATGTTTCTGATAAAAAATCTGAATTGCCTCTGGGTCTGCGCTTAGTGATGGAGTAATGAAAGAGGTTCTGGAAAGGACACAAGACTTTGGCCCTAGTTTAATAGACATATATCGCAGGCGATCACGATTTATTTACAAAATCCTTTGAACTATCGCTATGTCATGGGAATCTGAAGTATTCTGTCGACGGCCTCTGATTCCTTATCCTTTGTCCTTCAGCAAATTTCTGTCATAAGGAGGTGATAACCAGTGATTTTTTCCGTAAAATATGAATGTTAGAGATGTTAAAGGAATGTTCCTGAATTCTTTTGCTGTACGTTTTCTCACTGCGACTGTCATTTGTCATGACGAAGGAGATTGTACCTGTCGCCTGCAGAGAGAGAGAGAGAGAGAGAGAGAGAGAGAGAGAGAGAGAGAGAGAGAGAGAGAGAGAGAGAGAGAGAGAGAGAGAGTTTTTACTTTAATGCCTAAGAGAATACATGTTATTAGTCTGAAATTTTAAATTGTTTTTTGTATCTGTGTGTAAGCATTAAAAAGCATATAGTAATGGTAGTTAACTGTGTAAATATTTTTTTAATTATATCATTACCTTATTTAACAACATGGCTTCGTTGAAATGCACAAAATAAAAACACACAATCTTTTCAGATCTATGATTAGCTCCATGGAATCTGTCTCGCACAAACCTTCAAAATACTTTACAAATTTGTTATCACTTGTTAGGGATTACATTACATTACATTACATTACGCCTAACAGAATTGCAGTCGCAGTCGATTTTAATTAGCTGACCTGCAACAAGAAAGTGTCTGGGTGTGTAAATAAGATTTGGAACAGAACTGTGTAGAGTGTATTCATACAAATCCTCATAAAATATTTGCTTAAATCTATTCCTTCGATAAGTATTATTGCTATGTAACTTTACTGATACTCCGTTTGACATTTCATAAACATTGTTCTGTAAAATTTTGTAATTCTGAGCAACTGGGACTCTGTATTGTTTAATTCTGTGCAATGGATAACATCTTATGAAGAAGATGTTCAACTCCATAATTCAATTATATATATATATATATATATATATATATATATATATATATATATATATATATATATATATATATATATATATATATATATATATATATATATATATGGGAGGCCACCTGGGCACGTGCCCCCATGAAAAATAATGACAAAATAGTAATATTGAAGATTTAGAAATTTAGACAAAATAAATAAAAAAAGAAATAACAAAATTAGTAAAAAATAAAAACTCTATATATAGAAATAAAATATAAATATATACATATATACTGTATATAAAATGTCTGTGTATATATGAAAATTGGTGCCCCCACCATGAAATTATTCTGGATCCGCTATAAGTTAAATGCGATGTGGTTTAATTATGAATGGTATGGACAGCAGACATCGTAAAGAACAGCTGTTAATTTACATTGGCTAAAATTAACATTATCATGACAGACAACTGGCCAACGAGCGCATATTTTCAGCAGTGCATATAACCGTTTAGTAATGGACAAGCGAAAGACCTTGAAAAAATAAAAAATAAAAATTTAAAAAAATGGCTCCTGAGAAAAAATTCAAAAGCAAACGAGAGCCATGCATTTCATTGAATTTCTTAACTGATAGGTTTGCGGACACCTCAGTCCCAATAGTCTTATTATTCTTTTGAGAATAAATTCCTTCAAGCAATTTTAATAGAAATCCTCCTTTCCCAAGCACATAATCATGTTCATGAAGGTTGCAAAATTCGTTTAAAGGATAATTTGGCTAATATATTAGCTGTTCTCATTAGCCTAAAATTCAAGGTTTAGGTAGTGTTGGTAATCAAAGTTGGTCCGTGACATTTAAATACGTATTGTCAACTAAACGTCCATCGTTTACGTTTTCATGCCTTTAAAATTTAATTCATGTTGAGATGGAACGCTGTATAAAATTGAATATATGATCAAGTCTGCATTACAAAATCAAAGTAAAACTGAGTACAGAAACTCCCAAACCGCATTGAAAGCAACCATACGCAAAACGTAAAACCAGGGAACAATTGAAAAGAATATATATAAAAATTCTGTATAACAAAATCAACGTAACAACGTGTATAAGGACTTCCAAACCATATTAAAAGCAACCTAATTCCAAACGTAAAATCAAGAAACTAAAATAAAAGAAGAAGCTGGTACCTCGGTGAACAGACCTTACCTGCAGGAAACGTCAAAAACAAGAACAGTCTTCGGCGGTAAGTTCGAGTCCTCGGTCAATTGCGCATTGACTCATGTCAGGCAAACTGGAACCTCCTCCGTTGCTGTCACCAGCGGTGGGAGGAGTCGAGCATGCGCACACAAGAGACACGTTGTCAGACCTAATTCAAGATAGTTTATGTCTGAACGTAAAGCTCAAGTGGATTGTCTTCTTATAGTTTACCAGGGAATTATTTTGTCTGAGCATGGCGGGCTCTCTCTCTCTCTCTCTCTCTCTCTCTCTCTCTCTCTCTCTCTCTCTCTCGTGCGCAAACCAGTGGCCCCTGAAATGTCAACTTGCAGTCTGTGAATGTACTTAATGCTAACGATTAAATAAACTGCCTTTTGTGATAACGATGTTTAAACTTGTATGTCATGTTAAATGTGTGTTGTACATCTGTATGTCTTTTACAAATTATTATTATTATTATTATTATTATTATTATTATTATTATTATTATTATTATACTTGGATAAATAAAGAAAATCCTTCGATACGAATTGCCTACAAGTTCATGAACAATGATTGAATGCTTTCAACATAAATGTATTTTCAACTGGCTGAAGATAAGTATGAAAGAATGGTAAAACAAAAATCAGTTCATCGCGAGGACCACACCAGGAAGATGAAGTGTAATGCATCAAGATTTCAGAGAGAGAGAGAGAAAGAGAGAGAGAGAGAGAGAGAGAGAGCGAGCAAACACAAATGCAGTTTAAAAAGCACTCTCTGAGTAATGCATCAAGATTTCAGAGAGAGAGAGAGAGAGAGAGAGAGAGAGAGAGTAATGCATCAAGATTTCAGAGAGAGAGAGAGAGAGATTTCAGAGAGAGAGAGAGAGAGAGAGAGAGAGAGAGAGCAAAACAAAATGCATTTAAAAAGCACTCTCTGAATAATGCATCAAGATTTCACAGAGAGAGAGAGAAAGAGAGAGAGCAATTTAAACAGAACTCTACTCAAGAGTAACGCTTCACGATCTGCCATTTTTCACCGCCTTCTAATCAAAAAGGTTCATTCAGCACGCAAAAGCGCTAATGGAATCATCACTTTTTTCTGAAGAAATTGTCACGTTTTTAATACCGATGACAAATGAAAAAGGACGAAAACTTCAGGAAATGGTCAAATTTATGAAGCCGTCTACATATCGCATTTCCTGCACATGATAATAATTTTGAACTTTCACATGCAAAAAATGAGTTATACATGTTCTTTACGATTATCTGGTAAATGCATTTGCGAGTACAATAATAATTTTATTGTGGTTTCATATACATGTATGTATATATAACCACATATATGTATAAGTATATATATATATACTGTATATATATGTATATGTGTATATATATATATATATATATATATATATATAAATATATATATTTTTATATTGATTTGGCTTCTCCATTCCTTTTTCATTTTTCTGTGGGTCTTCCTTTTGCCCTGTCAACACAAGGGAATGTTGGTGTCTACAATCACTGAATACATAAATAAAAAGAAAAAAAAATTACATTCCTGCAGCTGTTTAGAAAACGAAAAACTACAACGGGGTAACATTTATAAAAACGGTATCAATTCTCTGAACAAGAAACTCCAAAGACAAGAAGGAAATATTATTAACTGGCAGTCACAGATCAAAGTATAATAACGTTTTCACCGAAACCTTGAACCAGCAATTCGCCTCAAAAATTATAGCTATCTCTAAACTTTACAAAAAAAGAAAAACCGTAAATCCTTTCATTTCAAGCAAGACCTGACAAAAACGGGATGATTTTGCACTGATCTTCATTAGTACTCGGGAGCAGAAAACCATTATTATCAATTAAGATTCCGTTGCTTTTTTATACGAAGTACAGGCACAAAAACTGACAGATTAAGATTTAGACAGAGCAATCACGGAAGGCGGAAGACTCTGTACTGCAAAAACTTCAACCGCACACTATCTTAATCAGTTTTCTCTCGTTCAAAAACAGGGTATTTGATGGATGACAGATCCACGATGTCAGGTGCACTTAAGCGTTCCAGATTTCGTATAAAAGACTTCTGACGCTGACTTTGAATCGCTTTAGTCTTTGAGACGCTGTAGATAACTCCAGAATATCTAAAAAGGCGCCATCTACAAGAATACAATAGACTATAACAGAATTTAGGCCAAAGGCCAAGCGCTGGGACCTATGAGTTATTCAGCGCTGAAACGGAAATTGACATTAAAAAGGTTTAAAAGGTGTAACAGGAGGAAAACCTCGCAGTTGCACTATGAAACAATTGATAGGAGATGGTGGAAAGAAAGATATAAGAACGAGAATATGAACGGAGATACAGTGGAAAGAATGAAAGGGGTTGCAGCTAGGGGCCGAATGGACGCTGCAAAGAACCTCAAGTAGTGCCTACAGTGCACCGCATGAGGTGCACTGGCAGCACTACCCCCTTACGGGACACCTAAAATACTCATCCCTAGGTTTCCAGATATTCAGATCTTCAGAATCAATCAATAAACCAGAAAATGAGAGAGAGAGAGAGAGAGAGAGAGAGAGAGAGAGAGAGAGAATAACAGCCGCTTTTCAAACCTTACATCATCTTCCTAAGATTGTCCTTCGCGTGGAGGGGAGATTGGCGGAAAATTGTCTTGAATGATCAATAATAAGTCTCTCCACGTCATTCATTGAACATTTCCCATTTCGGGTGAGAGGACGGTTTGATAGATTTTGTCCGATGCCTCCTTCTTCCGAGCCCTGTTTTTTTTTTTTGGGGCGGCCTTGAACGGGTCATCCCCTTCTTGGATTTTCGGGTTTCATATTCAGTGAGGTTCGATGAGGCTTATAGTTTAATGGTAATAGAAGATATTACCATGATTTGTCTCAGTCATACTTGCAAGGTTTGTGGCAGGAAACTACAAGGTAAAAAACATATGCCTTATGTACTGAAAGCTACACATAAATAGGCCTATATATGCAGGCCAACTTGAATATATACATTTCATTTGCATGTGTGCGTGTTTTGTTAGGTCTGCACACACACACATATACACACAGATCTCTCTCTCTCTCTCTCTCAGTTCATTCTCATGTAAGCAGTAAAATTACAAGATAACATATCCCTTTGTATTGAAAGCTAGACATATGTATAATATAAACAAGTCAACTTAAATACATATATTTCATTCTTAAATAAGATCACAGATTTCATATCGCTCTTCTCTTTTTCACGTCATTCTTATAAAGATCTGTCTACACACACACACACACACACAACACACTTTCCCAAAATCTCTCTCTCTCTCTCAATTCATCCTTATAAAGCAATAAAATTACGAGATTTATACATCACTATAAATGCAGTTCAATAAAAACAGCATTTTTGTGTGTTGTTAGGCCTCACACACACACACACACACACACACACACACACACACACTTTCCTCATATCTCTCTCTCTCTCTCCCTGCCCTTGTGTCTGTCTGTCTCTCTCTTTCTTTCTCTGTCTGTCTGTCCCTCTCTCGTCAAAATCCAAAAGGAAGATCCGGACAGCGTTAGTCCGATTATGGCGGGGGAGAATCTTCTTCTTGGCGGGAAACTGGCCATCCGGTGACGATTTTGGCGGGAAGTGGAGCGTGTGCGGGGTCGACCGGACAAACAGATCGAGATTTGAAGAAATTATCGGTAAACAAGACCTGAATATTTGAGTTGTTGGTCTCTTCCCTCTTTCAGAAAGGAAACCGATGGAGGAGAGGACGTTTTACGGGAAATTTCTTCCTCGGAGGCGGCGTTTTTCGTGATTCTGCTGATGAGTGAACGACTTGTAATCAACTGACTATCTATTTTCAATTTGTACCTCTCAAACTTGAAAGTATGGAATGACAGGTGTGCAATTATACACACATATAATATACAGTATATATATATATATAATGTATGAATGTATATATTTACATTATGTATATGTCTATATTTACATTATATATATATATATATATATATATATATATATATATATATATATATATATATATATATATATATATATATATATATATATATATATATATATATATATATATACTTCACTTGTCTATAGAGATGTTCAACAGCAATGGCAGAAGTACTAAGACAATTCTTTCCAACACTTTCTCGGTCTCCCTCTACTTCTTCCATCCAAAACTTCATAATCATGAAGTTTCACCAGACTTCTAACCAATTCTGACACACTGCTGGGGAGGTACTTCCTTCAGTGCACCTCACTTGATGCACTGTAGGCGTTACTGGAGTGTGTATGCAACTTCCCTTCGGCTCCTAGCTCCAACCACTTTGCCTTCATTCTCGCTCCCTATCTTTAGTCCTGCTGTCCAACCTCTCAAACTATTACTGCTTGGTGCAACTCTGGAGTTTTCTCCCACTTCAGCCTTTAGAGTCTAGACCCTTGTACTTCGTCTCTAATTTTCTATATATCTTTATCTTGGCAGCCTAAATTTTATGTATCATTTCAACCAATCCCGACATTTCTACCTAAAAGAGTCCTTGTCTGAATTCCGAATTTATGGGACATAAATTCGGGACACATTTGCCTTGTGGGGATCACCAATCCAAGGGTTACTGGTATGGGAATGGATTATTCCCCCCCTCTACCGTTAGGCTTTGAAATACTCACCTTTCCGTTTCTCTTGATTTTGTTAATCTTCTGCCCTTCGAGATGTTGATCTTTTGTATACCACTTGTTTTTTGTCCTCATATATATATATATATATATATATATATATATATATATATATATATATATATATATCTTTCCATTTCCCTTGATTTTGTTAATCTTCTGTCTTTCGAGATGTTCATATTTCGTATATCACTTGTTTTTGTCTCATATATATATATATATATATATATATATATATATATATATATATATATATATATATATATATATATATATATATATATATATATAATAATGCTGTTAATACTTGCATAATCTTTTTTATGGATGCATTTATTGCTTGATATTCCTCCTCTATATAAAAAAAGTGCAGGAGAGGTATGCGTCGCCAAACATATTTTCGCACTTCCTCCCCTCCCCCCCCCGGCCCCCACCCCCCAACTTCTTTGGAACAAAGTTTTTGGCGCGGAAAAGCAGTCAAGGCCAAATTACTGGATGCTGGCAATGGTACCCCTAGGTTACGGTCCCTCCCCCAGGAACGGAGAAGTAGTAGTAGTCGACGTTTGCCTTTGAAACGGCTCCTATTTAACAGACCACGTCTGGGGTTGTGGTGGGTCGCGGAGACTAAAGTCTTTGAAAGTTTCAAAGGCAAATCCCGTCTATAACAACAACAGCAACAATTACTACGTCTTTCAAAGAACGCCTTAAGAACGTCGCGCTTTCTTCATTTAATCTGTTTGAAAAAGGAAAACGACAAAAACAGGACGAATTTATCAACGATACAAAATTCGACAGATGGCGGCCAACGTACCACTGAAGTATTCATAGTTACTTGCGAGCCTCTTTTCTCGTTACATAAAATACTGAGAGAGAGAGAGAGAGAGAGAGAGAGAGAGAGAGAGAGAGAGAGAGAGAGAGAGAGAGAGAGAGAGAAGAAAGGAATAAGCGAGAAACTCCGATAAATCGAAGAAGGACGGAGCTAACAGAGGAGTATAATCTGGTCCCAGATATCGGTCGTCTAAGGCGATTTTGGCGGGAAAACAGCGGCATGTTGACAACTCGTTTACGGTCAGCAACTTCCCGTATTTGGCTTTGTTAAACAACCGGAAAAATACATTGGATTTGGTGTGAACAAGATCGCGGTAGGCGGGTGCAGGAAAAGATTGTTGGAGGAGGGGGAGGATGGGAAGTGGGGAGATGGAGTAAGAAGAGGAGGAGAAAAAGGATGTTTGACTCGAGATTCGTTGGAGGCGTTAAGATTTTAAACCAGTGGAAGGTTACTGAACGAAATCCCTCAAGGCAGCTAAATAAAATTACCATGAAAGGACGAAAAATGGACAAGTTAATTATGACTTTAAATTACATTTTCTTTGAAGAATATCAATAAAAATAAATAGAAACATAAAAAAAACTGGTACAAGAAGATAACGTCAGTTCACGGCAGATCGCGAGGCGGTGTCACAGCAGAGGGCGGTTCTAGGGAGGCACGCCCATTTGTGGGTGGGATCTTAGGGATAAGCCACGAACTACTGTAAGAGAGAGGAGGGCTGAACGCCCCCCCCCTCCCCCCGTAATAAGGACAGAGGGCATGGGAGGGAGCGAGAGGTCAGCCGGGGTCACGTCATATATAAAATCTTGATGTCTTAGCTGTCTCTCACAATAGGAAATCTGTGAGCTTTTATCGTGCACCGCCGTGCGTCTTGGTCCGCCGACGTGCAATCTCAGAAAAACCGTCGTGCTTTTTATATATGCGAAGATAATTAATTAAAAATTTCAAAAACTGATGACTGGTGTCAAATATCTCTTGGTGTGAATACAGACAAATAGAGAAGTTTTCAGGAAAGGAATTATCGAAGTTTAATGGCATCCAAAGGTGATACTAAATGCAAAATTACTGTTATTTATTATATATCTGCTGTATTTGCCTTAAATTTACTGTCGTACAAAAGAAAGAAGAAGAACAATAACGACAATAATAGCAATAATAATAATGATAAAGAGTTAATTACATACAAGAAAGAAGAAGAATGATGAAAGAAAATAATACCAATAATGATAACAGTTAATACAAGAAAGAAGATGAATGATAAAAGACAATTATACCAACAATAACAATAATTATAATTAACAGTTAATGTCCTTTCTCATTATCTCCCAACCTCAGGGGGCAGATGCGGCATCAACCAACTCGGAGGACACTACGCCAACGGGCGCCCATTGCCTCCCGTGACCCGCTGGAGGATTTTGCACCTGGCCCTGCTGGGGTACCGCCCCTGCGACATCTCGCGCCACCTGCTGGTGTCCCACGGCTGCGTCTCCAAGATCCTCGCGAGGTTCTCGGAGACGGGATCCATCCTGCCGGGAGCTATTGGTGAGTCTTTGTGGGTTCCTGAGTCCTTTCCTGGGTCCTATTTCTAAATTTAATTTTTTTTTCATAATTTAACTCGTGTCCAAAGTCCTTTTTCAGTCCTATTTCTAAATTAATTTTTTTTCAGGAATTTAGCTGGTTTCCAAAGTCCTTTTCTCGATCCTATTTCTAAATTTAATTTTTTCCATAATTTAACTCGTTTCCAAAGTCCTTTTTTAATCATATTTCTAAATTAATTTTTTTCAGTAATTTAACTCGTTTCCAAAGTCCTTTTTTTAATCCTATTTCTAAATTAATTTTTCCATTAATTTAATTAACTCGTTTACAAAATAATTTTTTAAAATGTATTTCTAAATTAATTTTTCCATCGTTTAACTCGTTGACTAAGTCCTTTTTTAAATCCTATTTCTAAATTAATTTTTCCATTAATTTAACTCGTTTCCAAAGTCCTTTTTCAATCCTATTTCTAAATTAATTTTTCCACTAATTTAATTAACTCGTTTCCAGAGTCCTTTTTTAAATCCTATTTCTAAATTAATTTTTTCAGTAATTTAACTCGTTTCTAAAGTCCTTTATTAATCCTATTTCTAAATTAATTTTTCCATTAATTTAATTAACTCGTTTCCAAAGTCCTTTTTTGGATCCAATTTCTAAATTAATTACTTTAATAATTTAACACTTTTTCAGTTTTTTTTTTAATCCTATATCTGAGTCAATTTTTTCCGTAATTTAACTCGTTTCTAACGTCCTTTTTTTTACCATATTTCTAAATTACTTTTTCTATTAATTTAACTCGTTTCCAAGGTCCTTTTTTTTTATCCTATTTCTAAATTACTTTTTCTATTAATTTAACTCGTTTCCAAAGTCCTTTTTTTATCCTATTTCTAAATTACTTTTTCTATTAATTTAACTCGTTTCCAAAGTCCTTTTTAATCCTATTTCGCAATTAATTTTTTCATTAATTTAACTCGTTTCCAAAGCCCTTCTTTTATCCTATTTCTCAATTAATTTTTCCAGTAATTTAACTCGTTTCCATAATCTTTTTTTATCCTATTTCTCAATTAATTTTTCCATTAATTTAACTCGTTTCCAACGTCCCACTTTTTAATCCTATTTCTAAATTATTTTTACCATTAATTTAACTCGTTTCCAGTCCCTTTTTTATCCTATTTCTAAATTAATTTTTCTATTAATTTAACTCGTTTCCAAACTCCTTTTTTATCCTATTTCTCAATTAATTTTTCCATTAATTTAACTCGTTTCCACAGCCCTTTTTTTATCCTATTTCTAAATTAATTTTGCCCGTAATTTAACTCGTTTCCAAAGTCCTTTTTTTATCCTGTTTCTCAATTAATTTTTCCGTTAATTTAACTCGTTTCCAAAGTCCTTTTTTATCGTATTTCTCAATTAATTTTTCCAGTAATTTAACTCGTTTCCACAGTCCTTTTTAATCCTATTTCTCAATTATTTTTTTCAGTAATTTGTCTCGTTTCCAAAGTCTTTTTTTTAAACCCTA